>NC_051431.1:33258855-33264286 GCF_001649575.2 Kryptolebias marmoratus | reverse complement strand
CTCCCTGCTTAGGCTGCTGCCCCCACGACCCGACCCCGGATAAGCGGAAGAGAATGGATGGATGGATGGATCTAAAATTTGGTGTGGTAGTAGTAGACAATTGTGCTTTGGAGTTTGTCAAGAGCTAAAAAATCACTTGAGATCAGGTGACGTATCACATGAAATTTCACATATTATTTTAAGGTTTGACCAAACCAGCTACAACCAGTCATTTCTCAACATAAGATGATCTTAGTCTAAAACTGGCATAAAAGGCGGTGGGTGATATGCATCCTCCAAGGAATGTTAGGACTATAACTTTCCCTTTTTTTGGTTTGTTTGTTTGCTTGCTTTAAAGCTGGGGAAATAGTTTTTTCATTATAATCCAATGTAGATATTATTCCAAATCATTTACTACAGTGAACCTGCAAATCTGATGGTTATACATGCAGTCCTACTTGGTGCTCTGCTTGCTTTTTACCTTTTTTTGCTTTTGCATCACATGACTCCTCCTCAAGTACTTGTCGGGTTCCCAAGAAACCGTTGTTATGGACCAGTAACCTTGACAACATAGCAACGGTGTAGTGACAGCTTCTATCAGATTCCACTCGTTCGGCTGGCAGATGGCTTTAAAGCAGGTCCTCAGCTGGGGACAGAGAGTGTTTACTTGTTGTTGTACTCCGAGAGCAAATCGTGACAAAATCTGAGTGTGAAGAGGAATTTACAGACGGATTTCCTTTAAGGTCGCTTTGATTCTTGCCAGGTTGGCTTAGGAAATGCTTTACTTCGCACTCTCACAGCTGACGATCCTGGGAGTCAGAAACTTTCCATGTCAATCACAGACTGAGTTAAAGATGACCGAATGGCTTTTCAAGATGGCGGCGTAGCAAGTAGCCGATTTTGCTAGGCTGCACACCACATAATCTACATTTGAGCAGACTACAGCTCTCTTATTTACACTTTACGACTAAACAAGGTAATAGAAGCTATAACGAGAGTTGTTGAGACTCACTTTAGCACAATGTCGCCCAAAGCTACAAAGAAAGCCAATCAGATCTGCGAAGAGGAGTCTCAACTGGCTAGCTCAGGTAGCAGGGCTAACATGGAGCTCGACACTGAGCTGCTTGCAACTGGCAAGACCACCACACTAGACCCAGCTCTCCGCCAAGAATATTTCATCTGTTATTACCCAGAAAGTGGACACTCTTGACTGAAATGCTTAAAGACCAGGCCACGGAGATAAAGGAGCTGGCCCGACACACCTCTGAGGCGGAGGGGAGGATCGAGCTGCGGCTCGCATACTAACATTGGAGAAAGAGATCCTCACAATGGCGCAACGAATTAACGACATCAAAAATAGAGGCAGGAGAAAGAATATTTGTGTGCTCGGTTTGAGAGAGGGCATAGAGGCTGACACTGGAGCCCTAAAATTCTTTGAGAAGTGGCTGCTGGAATTTCTGCACATCGAGACCAAAAGTGGTCGGATCAAGCTCAAAAGGGCGCACCGCACGCTGACTCCAAAACCGGAGCCCACACAGCAACCAAGACCTGTGCTGGTTAGATTTCAGAACTACCGAGACCAACAGCAGGCACTCGAGGCGGTGCGGCATGTGGGAAGTGGAGACCAACCCCTGATGTATCAGAACTCCAAGATCATGTTTTTTCAAGATTTCTCGGCAGACACCACACACAAGCGGAAGGGACTCAATGTGGTAAAGCGATGGTTGTGGGAGGTGGGTTTTCAGTACTCCCTCCTGCACCCAGCCAGACTGAGGATTGTACGTGATGGGGCAAAGACATTCATGTAAAATCTTAGAAATTGGCAGGCCAGGAAGGTGCAGTGGAAAGGGGGTCATGAAAAGAAGGCAGAATATTTGAATGTACTGTATAGCAGAAAAAGACTCGGGGCACACAGATGTAGGTTGAGAATTTCAGTAATTGGAAAAACTTTACGACGACAGACGTTTTTGGAAACAACAGATGCAAAGTAGTATGCCTTTGCAACCTTAACAGCTTGTTGATAATCAACGAGAACTTTAAAATATATCATATGAAACTACAGTTTCATTTAAGTTCAGCTCTTCTGCAAATCTATTGAAGATTGCAGGTTATACATGTGTCATGGCAAGCTGAATTGAATTTATTAATTAATTGAGTTTTGTAGTGTTCGATTAAAAAGGGCTGTGGATACTGATATTACTAAACAAAGAAGCAGCCTTATAAGCATTAGAAAGTCCAAAAACAGGCATGTTTAGACTGCTTCAGGCCAAGGCCTCCTTTAAAAAGAGATCTGCATTCTCAATGGGATTTACCTGGTTTAAAAAAAAAAAAAAAAAGATAAAAAAATCAGTTACTCTAGACAGATTTATATAGCAAAAAATAAACAGCATAAACAGCAGGTTGAAGTACAACAGCAAGAGATAATGGTATGGAAAACCTGATACACTGATGGTTATAATCAGCCCTGATGTTAAAAAAAAAACAATAAGTCAAGTCAAATTTATTTATATAGCACTTTTCAGCAACAAGTCAGTTTAAAGTGTCCTAAATATCACCTGGACAGGAACCATGTCCAGTAAAATTAAGATTTCATAATTATTGTGCATCTAATAATTGTTTACTGAAAGTTTCATTAGAGCCCATCCAGTGTTAATGAGATACTGAATTTTGCTAACAGACAAAAACAAAAAAAGACACAAAAGGGACCCTTCAAACCTGAGACAACTGGAGCAGTTTACTCATGAGGAGTGGGCCAAAATACCCGCTGAAAGGTGCAGAAGTCTCATTGACAGTTACAGGAATCGTTTGACTGCAGTGGTTAGCTCAAAAGGTTGTGCAACAAAATATTAAGTTAAGGGTACCATCATTTCTGTCCAGGCCTGTTTCATGAGGGGTTTTTTTTGGTTTTTTTTATTCTGTCGAAACATGGATGAAAAGTAATGTCTGTCTTTCATTTGTTCATTTTCATAGAATTTTTATTTATTATTACTTTTGTCAGATTCTAGTTATTTCTGTAACCATTGTGGATTTTTTTTCTTTCATTGAACGAGGGGTACCAACAATTTTGGCCACATGTGTACATCTAAAAATGTACTAACATTTGGAGTCAACCAAATTCAAGAAGTCAACCAACACACAAATTACTATAATTCTGTCAGTTGTACAGATATTGAGCTAAAATGTGATGTAGTAGTTGGGAGTCATTCACAACACCTACTCCGAGAATGACATATCGTATGAGATCTCGCATACATTATTTCAAGGTTTGACCAAAGCAACAATAACTTAAAAAATAAAAAAGTAACTTTTCAAATCCTAGAGCAACAGGAAAAGGACATCCATCCATTTTCTTTACCGTGTCACTGTGCGAGAGGCGGGGGACACCCTGGACAGGTAACTATGAACATGCTTCACAAATATTTTGTTTTCTGACAGCAAGAGGTGACGGTGAGGTGGTATAGGTTGGTCCCTAAACCAAAAATTTGTATGTTTTCTTTATATGACACTGTTTTGCCATTTTGTCATCCATCTGGGATAAAGTGTTCTAAATTTAAAATAGCAGAACCTTTTAGTAGAAATAAGTATAAATTGTAATGTAGAGCTCACAGTATTTGAAGGAGAGCACAGATGTCAGTCTTGTTATTACTGTTGCCTATTCCATCACTATCATGATATCTTTGGGTTCATAGTTTTAGACCAGTGGTCCCCAACCTTTTTAGCTCCACGAACCGGTTCAATATCAGACAGTATTTTCATGGACCAGCTATAAAAAGGTGGCGGATAAATACAACAAAATAAAATGATACGGCCGGCATGAAAACGGGTGTTTTTTAAAACACAAAAAAACGTAAATCCAACGTATGCTCACAGCTTTGTCCTGGTGTTGTGTTATCAACATGAATAACAGCCTCTCCTCCTAATGTTCTCTGGTCAATATAGCGATGTTTAAACATGTCCTTTAAAATAAGATACACCACAAATATAAAGAGCACAAAGAATACAACTCACCTTAACGCTGAATCAGTGGATCCCTGAGCCTGTTTCTCAGTAATGAGACAGACCCATCTAGGGCTTCAGGAGATGTTTGTTTTTTACTCGTTTTGCTGCTTGTGGGTGTGTTTTTAGCGGTAATGAGATGGTGGCACAGAGGAAGGCAAAATGAGTAAATAACAAAAACAGAAATGAACTCAAAATTAAGAAAAAAAAAAACAAATGATGATGATTGTGAAAATTTTTTAATGGGGAGGAAAGTAGGGTAATAAACATTTAGACTGGTCAGAACAGAATATAAATATTCCAGTTTACTTTTTGTGAGTGGGACTCGTGTACAAAGATGAAAACTAAAGTAAAGGTTTTTGACTTGAACAGTGAGGAGCAGAACTGACGGCTTTGACAGGCACATCAACACATAGTTGCTTTTTGTTGGAGCTATTTTGAGGCTAATAAAACACAGAGATGTTTCAAGCCTTTGCAAACCTACAGTGTGGCTGTGGCAACAACACACGCACACTATTCATTTTATGAGTCATGCACAGTCACCGAAACATAAGCTGAATAACACTGGTTAATTTTGTACTATGAAATGTTTTGTATTATGTGAACTATGACTTTTATATATCACTTACACTTTTTTAAATGTAAATAAAAACAATTCAATGATTTCCATAAATCTATATTTCATTCACAACGGAACAATGTAAATATATTTAATATTATATTGTATTTGTATATTATATATTTAATATATTATTTAATGTTTAAATTAAGAAATTCACTAATTTGGAAAAAAAATTAAGGTAGTTTTACAATTTTATAACATAACCAGAAATCATGATCATAATTATGATAAAGGTTAATTTAATTCTTAATTTACTTTCCCTAGATATCTAAAAGTATTCATATTCTCTTCACGTCATATTATGGTCCTTCCAGTGCTGTTGTTTTTAGGTTAGAGTTTTTATCCAATCAGAATTCAGCTACCTTATGTTGCCAGGTTGTATGAAATCTGCCCAGGCCTTCAGAATCAACAGTGCAGACGTCTGTGCACTGTTTGAGCCCCGGCAGTGCTGTGCAGATCAACAGAGTCACACCCGGGACTGTTAACGGTTAAAAACATTTTTTAACCCACAACGGCTGAAGGAGAGCAATACGTTGATTTGGTTGCTGATATACTGGCAAGGCTGTTTTCAAGACAAACTTTTCAAGAGAAGCTAGATCTCGTTAGGTAGGTAGGTAGGTAGGTACATTTATTTATATAGAACTTTTCAGCACGAGGCGACTCAAAGTGCTTTACAACACAAGAACAAAATTACAGACAAAGTTACAGAACATGATAATGAAACAAAATTACAGACAGGTACAAGATACAATGATAACTAATTGTCTAAATAAGCTAAGCTAAACCAACAGATCTAAGCATGACTAAATGTACAGAACTAAACTAAGCTAAATC
>NC_051431.1:33235238-33258233 GCF_001649575.2 Kryptolebias marmoratus | reverse complement strand
AAGATTTTAACCTTTTCCATATTCTGAGTCCAGAAATTGCATTTAGTCCAGAGGCCATTGTCTTTGATGATGGAATATCAGCCAGTTCGGAGTAGTTTGCAATTTCGCTCCTGTTTACAGTCTGAGTGCTGGTCGATCCGTGAACCCATCAATGAATTTGACGATAATGCAGGTAACTGCCTGGTCCAAAGAGCAGAAATCCTGTTATCAAAAACCCAAATATATAAGGAACCTCCACATCGGTAGGTACACAGTCGTCCACTCCTGCCAGGAATCCACTGTATACCCAGCGAGACATATCCCGAGACTGGACTCTCCTTCACCCAGTCAAGAAAATTGTATCAATTGTGTTGAGAAACCAGCTGATCAGATCCATATTCCTTAAATTTTTGGAAAATATGTGAAAAGAGGCTTCGAAAAAGAAAGCAGGGCAGAGAGGGGGGGCAGTTCAGGAGACAGAGAGAAAAGCAGAGGAGGAAAAGTTAGAGGAGGACGGCCGACCCCGAGCTAGCTAACCTGTCCCAGAATGGATTTTGTGTTGAAATAAGTGTTTTGGGGGACACGGCCGTTTTGGTGAGTGCAAACATTTTATTTATTTTATTTGGTTTTGACAGTAGCATACCAGATACGTTTTAATTGCTGATGCAGGTTTGTTGGTTTTTAAAATGCGCCAGATAGTAGCACATTTTGTACACAACTGAGGTGATGGAATGCTTAGTAGTGCTTAAGTGTGTTTCTAACTACTCTCCAATCTTGGTGTTGTAAATGATGTCATGATGAAAGATATTTACAGGCAGCCTAGTTCAGCACTCAAACTCAGTTATGAAGTGTGTGGTTTGGTATTGTCTTGCTGAAATACACTCCTGATCAAAATCTTAAGACCGGTCAAAAAATTGCAAGAATTTGCATTTTACACTATTGGATCTTAAGAAGGTTCTAAGTAGAGCTTCACAATGTTAAAGAAAAAAATCAGTGCAAGAGACAAGAACTTTTGAGCAGGGAATTTTCTTCAAACTGAATTTACACTCAAACAGCGTAAGAGGCCTTGCTTATGGAGGTCAACAATCCTACCATGTGACATGGAATCCAGATTTTTGCACAGCTTTTGGCTTTTAAAGACTATGGTGTGGTGATTTGGTTTTTCTATGGGTTTTGTTTATGTTTTATTTTTATTCTTTAGTTTGGGTTTTTGTTTTGTTTCGATTCTGTTGTATTTTGCTTTTTGTTTTGTCTCATGTTCATGTTGCATTTCACCCTTCCCCAGTCACTCACTTGCCTGTTAACCACGCCCATCTACACCTGTCCCGACTCTGTAATCACTCCACCTGTTCCCACTCACCTCGTTATCCTCAGTACTCAAATACCCGGTCATTTCTTCCACTAGTTGCTGGTTCATTGTCNGGTGGAGCTACTCATTACTGAGTCCTTTTTTTTGACACTTTGATTTCTGTTTTGGGGGGTTTTAGGGTTTTTTTGAGCTATGGTCTTAAACTTTTGATCAGCTGAAAAAATCATGATTGAGTGTAAATGCAGTTTGCAGAAAATTCCCTGCTCAAAAGTTCTTGTCTCTTGCACTGATTTTTTCCTTTAACATTGTGAAGCTCTACTTAGAACCGTCTTAAGATCCAATAGTGCAAAATGCAATTTTTTAAGACCAGTCAAAATTGCAAGAATGTTTTGACTGAGGCAGGCTTCTGCACTGTGTCCTGATAACAGGTTGGTCGATCCCTCTCCTCTTTAGTACGGATGGCGTGGTGTGTTTGCCACAGAACAGTTTGCCACTTTGTCTCAGTCCAGAAAAGATGACAGTGTGTCTGAAAGGTGTTTGTATCTGGCTTCTTCTTTGCATGATAGAGCTTTAACCAGCACTGGATGGTGTGGTGAACTGAGGTTCAGGAACACTTTCACAAACAATGTAAACAATGTAGTGATGTCCAGAACAAAATGAAACCCATTTTTTAAATGCAGTGGTCCATGAGAGCCTAAAAGATCACAAGCATATTGACTTTCAGCCCTGTCCTTTTGATCATTGCATTCTGTTTTTATTTACATTTTAATTGAACTGGGGTTGTATGAAATGACCATCAACCTCCAGCTGTTTGGCTCCAAAACAAAAAGCAAATAGTCATTTCTCTTGTTAGGCTGGTCCATGAAATGGTTAACCAGCGTAAGTGCTGCTGGATACCAGAGGCTGAGTGCTGACCATGTACTTCAGTGCTTGTTGTGACAGAACACAATGTGCTCCTGGTTCTTACTAAGTCACAGTCACTGTATTTAGAAGAGAGGGTAATGCTGGCTTGGTTACCTGTAAATAAACTTAACTGTCATATTGCAGTAAAATCTACTGGTAATTAAACTCACAGAGTTAAATTTAGTACTGTCTGAGTGTTTAGTGTAAAATTATTTTCCATCACAGAAGCTGCAGATGGAAGCTCCGATGATTACTCTGCAGGTTTGGGTGATGCTAAAGGGGCCTAATGCTCTGAAGGCTTAAAGAGCTGAGTCAATGGGGGCTCAGAAAGCTGGGCAACTGATGGCGGCTGGAGAGGAGCTAAGGTTGGCACTGCAGCAGGAGTTGAGGACCAGCCTTCCCATGATGACGACATCTGTGAGGCCAGATGGGTTCAGGCCAGAAAGCTTGGCAGATGAAACAACAGCCACTGAAGAGACAGAGGGGACTGCAGCCTCTGGAGACGGAGGGAGCTGCTGGGTGACTGGGGTGAGCTGAAGTCTGAGGAGTTGGGGCTGACTGAAGCTCATGGGTTGGAGATGACTGGAGGTGAGGCTGGGAAAGCTGCAGCCATTGGGGACATGAAGAGTGCTGAGGCCGGCACAGGACAGGTTAAAAGCAGCACTCGGGACCCTGAAGGTGGCACTGGGGACACTGGAGACTGGAGGCTCTTTGGCAGGAGCTGAAGGTGCTGTGGCAGGCGATGGAGACTCAGAAAGTGGCAGCATATAACTCGGCCAGGTGAGCAGACATGTGGGAAACTAGAGGTGTAGATGGCTGAGAATCTTTAGGAGCATTGAAGTGATTAATTGTCCTTTTTTAAAAGCTGTATTTCTGTGTGAAATTTAATGAATTCTGGGATATTAAAAAATCCAGGTCAGGAAAAGAGAATTTTCCCGATGAGGATGCAGGTGATGAGGTTGTCATGGGTCTGGATTTTTTCCAGCTAAGGAAAGCAGTTTATGGATCTGAGTAGACATGTCCAGAAGTTCGGCGGGGGGAATCTCGGAGGCTTTCAGGTGAGCATAGAATTCAGAGGGATCCGAGACAGAAGCTGATACTGGGGACTGTGGAGATGAGTAAGGGGCAGAGACTAGAGTCTGTGGAACCTGCTCTTGAGACCCAGGAGATGCTTTAGTCACTGGAGATGTGGAGCTTGTTGCAGCCGCTGGAGCTGTGGAACTCAGTGGATTTCCCAAAACGGGGATCTTCTCTCCTTCTCCTTTTGGAGCCTCTGTCTCTTTGTGGTTCTTCTCTGCCTCTCGGGACAGAAACTTAATCTGCCTGCTTGGTTTTGTTTCGAGCTGGTTCATTCTGTAACATTAGCAGATTGTTGTAAACAAGATGCAGGCAGACAAAACAGACTGAAGTAATTTTTCCTTTAAAGAAAAGGCTGACGTGGCTGTCATGATTTGAATTTTTGTGAGAGAGGTAAGATGGCCTCTCTCTGCTATGACAAACTGATCTCTTATCCATATCTTTTCTCAATCAAGAAATGTTGGCAACACAATATCGAACTAGGAAGAAACATTCAACTGTATAGTCACATTGATAATAGGCCTGTCTTTTGTGACTATCTATGCATTTACAACTACCAAAGAAATGGTTCAAACTTGCTCACTTGAATGTTTGCAGTTTGAGAAACAAACTTGTAGAAATAACAAATTTATTAGTTAAAAATAATCATATTTTAGCAGTGATCGAAACCCATCTCGATTTTACTTTTTCAGATAATGAAGTCAGTGTTCAAGGCTATAATATTTTATAGAAATGATAGAAATGGACATGGGGGGGGGGACTTTATATATTCAGAACCATTTACCAGTAAACCTCAGGAAGGACCTAATGTCTAATAGTGTGGAGGTACTCTGGTTACAGATGCATTTTCTATATATTAAGCCACTGCTAGTGGGATGTTGTTATAGACCACCTGGTGCAAATATTGATCATCTCAATGAACTATGTCAAATGATTGATAATGTGTGTGATTCAGGAATTGAGACCTATTTTATGGGTTATTTTAATATAAACTGGTTTTCAATGAATTGTCAGTTGAAGAGGCAACTTTTAAATGTAGCAAATGCATGTGGATTAGAACAAGTTATAAAGTAATCCTACTCAATTACATACGAACAGTTGTTGAAACAAACATCTACATGTATAGATTTGGTCTTGTGAGGATCTGGAGTTGCTCTGTCTCCACCTGCTGACATTGAGATAGAGCACTCTTCCTCCACAGCTGTGCCTCGTTTTGCTAATGAGGGGTTCCTGCATTTAAGCCTGTGACTGGATCCAGATCGACACTGGAGCATCAAGTGACTCTTTGTGAAATACAAACCTTTGCCTTGCTCTCGCCCTTTTTGTGTCTCAGGAATCTCAGCGCCCAACCTTTGTGAATATTAAACTGTTTGGGTCACTTACCTGTGGAAACTTACCTGTCGCTGAAGCTGGAACCTCCTCCTGGAACTCACTCATTCGGACGTCATCCTCTCGAGCCTCCTTCACTCGACGAACCTGTAAGCAAACAGAAAAGAACATTACTGAACTGGATTTAATCTCATCCTCAATCTGTACCCGAGACTCACCTGGTTTCCCTTCCTACCGTTTCAGATTTCCCTGATCACCGTCGTTGAATTCACTTGTACATAGTGTAAATAAAACCACTTACCTTTATGCTGGCTTCAGTCTGATTTTCTGTACCGCTCTTCATGACAACCTTGGTTTATGACAGGTCTTTACAAATACAAAGGATATGTGTTCAAAGACAATGTCAGTATCAGTTGGATGTAGTGACCACAATGTACTACTGATGTTACAGCCAGGGAGCCAAGTTAATTACAGGTAGCAATTCTAACAATTACTAATAATGTGTGAGTTGTACTTTTGGTGATTGTAAATTGTATAGTAGCCCGGCTACTATACATTATGCATCTGGGACGAGTTTGCAGAGTGCAAGGCTCGTTGTATGCCCTTCAAATGGTGGTGAGTAGGCCTAAAGTACTTCATATTGAAATTGTTTGTGAACGAGTGGGCCACTGTGCCAATTTTACTAAACTTTATAGCTACTGATACAGGCTCTGAGTTGAAATGGATAAAGTGGGTGTCAATGATCTGATCGCTTTCCATGGTGCTGAACTGCTTTGAATTTGTGTTTTATCATTAGTGACCATGTAGTCTAAAGTTTTTGTTGTTCTCTTGGTATGTTATACTACATGTCCATTTGATGGACTTCAGAATGACATAGTCGCTCTCCGTGGTGCTGAAGCTTGTAAGCCCTGCTGTTGCGGACACGTATATGTTGTAAAATGATGTTATCATGAGCTTTATTATTTATTTGGGTATAAAGGGCCTGGTCATTTGCCCTGCCCCTGGCCTGGCTCAGATTTGTTCCACTAATGCCTCAAGGTATAGAATTGGCTCTGATGTGGATTACATATTTTTTAGCATTATGTTCAGACAAATCAGTTTGAGATTCTTGGAGTTCCTTGGAGTCTTCTGTGAAGTTAAATTTTTTGACAACTTGTGCTTGACTGCTGACTTGTTAATCAAACTAATCTTATTTTATTACTGTAAGTTTTATGATTGTGTTCAGCCTCTGTTGGTGTAATTAACTACTTCAGTGATTATTACAAAATGAGTTGTGAAGATAAACAATTCATATGTAACTTTCTGGCCTGCTCAATCCTTAACTATCTTCCAAAAGTTTTATGGAATCAGTCACACACAAACACCCTAAGAACCACCAACTCACTCATCTGAAAGAGGGCTATTGATATTATAAACCTTTGCGTGAAAAATGTTATGGTAGAGTTTCATAAAGAAGTCAAAGCTTTATTTAAATTTTTTAAATCACAATCATCAGAGCATTTTATTAAATATTGTTACAATGCGCTTCATCTAATTATATACTATAGTGCCAAAAGTATTCGCTAGTCTCCCTTCACACATAAACCTGAGTGACATACGATTCTTAATCTGTAGGGTTTAATATGATGTTGGCCCACATTTTGCAGCTATAACCGCTTCAGCTCTTCTAGAAAAGCTTGCCACAGGTTTAGGAGTTTGTTTCTTGTAATTTTTGACCATTCTTCCTAAAGCACATTTGTGAGGTCAGACACTGATGTTGGACAAGAAGGCCTAGCTCACAGTCTCTACCCTTTTTCATCCCAAAGGTGTCTGTAATGGGAAAAATACTGTTTCAGTGATTCTTGCTGCATGTGACCACCATGATTTAGTTTAGTAAGGAATGCCTTTATTCTTATCCCTATAGGGTGCCTGGATGTATGTGTTATCTGGTCCCTTTGTTTCCCCCTGACCCCTCCTGACTGTATGGAAATTTACCAGTATGTGCCTACAAGCCTATAAAGGATGTGTTCTTTATTTACCTTCCCTTTTGGTCAGCTATCTGACCCTTCTGTTCCACCCGACTCCTCCTCATCCTACAATGGTATAAGAAGGAGGAGCTATCTGTAATGCTTCAGACTCACTCTGCTGACTCACCTCAGCTCAGTGATTCTCAGCTATATAGCTTAAATAAATTATCCTAAGACAAAACTCTTCGTTGTCCTCTTTGTTAAAGAAAATTCCACAATATGTCCTATCAGGTTGAGTTCAGGACTCTGTGCAGGCCAGTCAAGTTCTTCCACAACTTACTCATCCATGTGTTTATGGACCTTGCTTTGTGCACTGGTGCACAGTCATGTTGGAATAGAAAGGGGCCATCCCAGACTGTTCCCCTTAAAGTTGGGAGCATGAAACTGTCCAAAAAGTCTTGGTATGATGAAGCATGAAGAGTTCCTTTCACTGGAACTTATCGGCCAAGCTCAACTTATGATAAACAACCCCACACTATAATTCCCTCCTCACCAAACATTACACTTGGTACAATGCAGTCAGACAAGTACAGTTCTCCTGGCAACTGCCAACCCCAAACTCGTCCATCGGATTGCCAGACAGAGAAATGTCATACACGTCACTCCAGAGAACCCATCTCCAGAGTCCAGAGCCGGCGTGCGTTAAGAGACTGCATCCAACGCTTTGCATTGCACTCGTTGATGTAAGGCTTGGATGCAGCTGCTCGGCCGTGGAAATTTCCATGAAGCTCTCTTTGCACCGTTCTTGAGCTGATCTGAACGCCACATGAAGTGTGGAGGTCTGTAGCTCTTGACTCTACAGAATGTTGGCGACCTCTGTGCACTGTGCACCTCAGCATCTGCTGAGCCCACTCAGTCGTTTAAGTGGCCTACCACTTCATTGGCAGAGTTGCTGTTGTTCTCAATCACTTCCACTTTGTTAAAATACCACTAACAGTTAACTGTGGAATATTCAGTAGTGAGGACATTTCATGATTGGACTTATTGCACAGGTGGCAACAGTACGACACAGGAGTTCACTGAGCTCCTGAAAGTGACCCATACTTTCACAAATGTTTGTAGACGCAATCTGTATGCCTAGGTGCTTGATTGTATACATCTGTGGTCATAGAAGGGATTGGAACATCTGAATTCAATTATTTGGATGGGGGAGCGAATACTTTTGACATAATAGTGTATGTCAATGAGAGCAGATTTCTCATAGAGTATAAATCTGCCTCAATTAACCAAACACTACGTTCTGCTGATTAAAAGTAAAAAACACATTTCGTAGAAGGGTAAATTAAATTGATTAGATGTATTTTCATTCAGGGATTTCAAAAATTGATTCTCTGAAAAAAAAAATTTAATTTTTCAAGCAAAAACATTTTTGGTTTCACCCTTGAATTTTGCCTTTTTAGTTTTCCTCATTTTTGAAATGACTATTTTGGCAGATGTGTTTAAATGCTATTAAGTTATTAGATAACTTTATAATCACAACAGCAGTTGGTCCTCACAAGGTAGTATATGTTAGGAAAATTGTCCTCACAATGTATCAAATACATGGCCACACACACACACACACACACACACACACACAAACACCGCCTTTCTACCGTCTGGAAACATACACACATTCTCATACTCATACCTGCTTTTTTTTCCCCTCCCCTCTCTTCCTTCTTTCTCCATCTTAGTAATTATTAAATTGGCTGTTTTTAGCGGGCCACTGGTACTATTTAGAAATTCGGTACTGTTTAGTTTAGCTTTCTCATGTTTTTATCTTCCTGTACACTTAGTTTAGTTCTGTACATTTAGTCATGTTTAAATCTGTTTAGTTTAGCTACTATTTTGCTCATGTCTGGTTTTTAGATTATCCTATATTCCATTTAGATTAGACATGATTGATCTTTTCGTGTTTCATTGTGTTTATATTCAATTTAGATTATACGTGATTCTTTTAGAATATACATGATTGATGTGTTCTCCTTTTTTGTGCTTCATTGTATTTCATGTTTAGATTATTTGACTGTCTCAGCTCATGCTTAGATATGTCTGTTTTAGTGATTCTGTTTAGATTATCCTATGTTTCATTTAGATTATACATGATTCATTTAGAATACATGATTGTTGTATTTTTCTTTTATTTTTTTGTGTTTCATTTTGTTTTTGTTTCTGTTGGAAAGCACTTCGGATCGCCTTGTTGCTTAAAAGTGCTATATAAATAAATCTCACTTCACTTCACTTTATTAATATAAGCTGCTTCAGATGTAGATGTTGTACATCTCCATCTGATTAATTTCTGGAGTCAACCCAACTTATTCATCCTAGTGTGCACATAAATGGCTACAAAACTAAATTTTACAGACATTGGGTTAAGTAATGTTATTGGTATTAAAATGATTATGAATCTGTGGGGCTCCTTTTAAAAAAATTAGAAGTAAATGGCAACAGAGTTGAGTCTGAAGTTTAGATCGTTTGGCGTTTGCACTAGTTATGCACCAGAACTGGAGTTATTAAAGGAGTTTTGAGAGACATTGAACAAAAGTTAAAGAAGCGTAAATAAGTTTAGGTATGAAGAGAGAAATAGAAGACAGGCTTCAACTAAATGAATAGAGACTCAGCTTAGCTGACAAGCAGAGGACTCTGTAACATTTGATTGTTGGTTTCTGTTGATTTGGATCCAAGTGTACAGAGCAGCAGGCAGGTTTAATCCAAGTGACCTTAAATCGATACAAAATCTATGATTGCTGTAGTGACTATTTGTCCATAAAAACCTAAACTTGAGTGATCAAACGATAATTCAAATAATCACTTAGTGCATGTTGGTTTGTGGTTTTACGCAGTACAAAAAGGTCCAAAAAGGTCCAAAAGATTGCAGTTCCATTTTGGGTTTATTCCAAGTTTTGCAGGCAAACAAAATGATACATTTTTCCCAGCATCTCGTCTGCCTCTCCTGCTTTCCTTGCTGGTTCACCTAACTGATAGTTTCACCTGCTCATGATTGACTGATTGATTGACTGGTAAAAAAAACCATATGACCCCTAATGTGCCTAAAGTCTATGTATTTATGTGAAATACCCATATCCCAAACAAAATCAATATATAAACTAAACAAATGAATAAACTACAAATTTATTCTAAACAACTAAGATTAAGCAAAAATTAGAAATTCACCAGAAAATAAACAAATCAATAAACTAAATTTAAAGAATTAACAAAAATAAAGAAATGGCTCCTACAATTGCAGAAGAGAAAACCAGGCCAGGCAGACTAAGAGTATAATGCATGAGGATCTGACAGAGCATGACTTTCAAAACAAGGAACTTTTATCTTCTGGGAGGATTGATTGGTGAGTGAATGCAGCTGGGATGATTATGAATAGTTGACAAGTGTGTGTGTGACAAGGAATACAGAGGAGCAAGTCTGTGGGCATGGAAGAAACAAAAACTTAACTTCCAGGCTTAACAAGTAACATAAAAACAGAATTACTGGCAGGAAAAACAAACAGGATCATTCAAAACTTTGATACATAAACTGAAAAGCAGGTAAAGAGGGATTTACATACTCAAGACCAGGAAAAGCAAACTAAAACACAATAAAAACCCCAAACCATGATAGATTTGGAACTTTTTAAATAAGGTAAAATATTTCACTGACAGGAGCTGACAGTGGATAATAAAAGGGAAGAGAGATCAGAGATATGTGGTTATAGAGCACGATTATGTACTGTATGTCAGAGGAGGAGCGAAGCTGTTGAATATTTTCAGTCTCGGTTTTGAAGAAGGACATAGAACTATTACACTGAAGACTGGTGAAGTGAAAGAGCATCAGGTGGTCTTGAAGTAGAAATAAAGGCCTGAGTATTTCCTTCCTGAGACCAGATTAAGTTAGAATAATGTTGAGATTTTGTAGAAAAAAGAACAGTTCTATATTGCAGCATGTAATTCTCATCTATATCTTTGAGAACAACAAGCCCACTTTTATAGAAGCATGCCTTTGTTAGGATTTGGTTTTGTTTGTTCCCCTGTGTTTGATATTTGTGTTCTGGTCTCCTTTAGGTTTGGTTTTATTGTTTTCTGTTTTTGATTATTTGATTCCTGTTTGTCCTTGTCTTAGTTCAGTTCTTGTTCCTCGTGTCTGTTTCCTGCTACACTCACTTCTCCTCAGTCAGTCTCTGGTTTTCCTGCCACGTCCATCTCCACCTGCCTACAATTGTAATCACTCACCTGTGTTCACTTCCCGTCGTTATCCTGCCTTTAAAACCCGGTCATATTCTCTACCTCTCTCCTGATTCATTGTTATACTTTGCCTCCCTGATGTGCTGTTCTTCCCGTTGCTTGTGCCTCGTCGTCTCCCATGCTCCGTTTGGTTCTTCTCTTGTCTCAGGTCTGTTCATGTTTTAAGTTAGTTTATGTTTTTGTATTTAGTTTAGGTTTTGCTGCCACGTCAGCCTTTGTTTTGGTTTGCCTTTTATTTCTAAATAAATTAGTTTATTTTACAATATGAGTCAGCGCTCAGGGTTCACCTCCGTCACCCTAGTTCACGACAGCCTTGCATTGACTCTTTATTTCTAACTGAAGAGCTGTTGTATACAAGAGAGAAGAGTGCATAAAAATAAGTTGTTTGTGTTTTTAGAAGAGCAAAGGTGGCTAGGAGATCACACAATCCAATTGAAGATTAGATTATCTGTGTTAACAGATCTTTGACTTTATCAGAAAAACGAACAAACTAAAAAAAAAAACAGATAAATTGATATTTTTGATGTTACAAAATTGCTTAGAACAAGACTGGTTGGTTTTGTATTGTGGCAAATGAATATAGAATGAAATTAGGTTATGGTTTGAAATGGAGGAATCTGATGAAGAACAGGTTAAAGGAATTCAACAAGAACAACAGACAATATCTATTTTCTGTTCTTTACTATTATTGAGGAAGTTACTATGTTTCTGTATACAAAAACTGTCTAAAGTTGAAGAAAAGTCCCTTGATTGTCACAGCTTCCTCTGTTCCTGCCACGCCTTCTGCTCTCAGTCTTGCCTATCTTCAGTAACTTTCCACAGCATTAAAGCTTCATGCCATGCCCTTGCATTCCAGGCCACAGTAATCACAGTCATCTGCTTCACCTGTCACAGCCACTATTAAAGCTCAAAGCCTACACTCACTCCTTGCCAGATTATTGAACGGTTCAACCTAGTAGATGTCCAGCGTTTATCCAAAGTCCGTGCTTGCCTTCTTGACCACGAACCCTTGCCTGTGTCTCGACCATCGTCTTTTGCCTACTCCCAGCCAGAAACCTCCACGAACTCTGACTCATGGAAACCAACCCTGCTTCTCCATCCTGGATCTCGCCTTCTGGTTTGTGCACTTTTGGTTTTGGCTGCTACTCCCGGATTACTTGGCTCTGACCTTCTTCCTGTCCCTGGACCTTTCCTCACGCCTAAACCCTTTGCTGACCAACTACGTCACTCTCTCCTCCCAGTCATCGGTGGTTCTGAGTAAAGAATCTGTGAGTCGACCTGGTGCGAGAGCCAGTGTTGCATTCAGAACATTTCTCACAGTCCGTATTTGTCGCTCCCATACTCCACCTGCGTGACTAGCATGAGGTGTGTTTAGAATGAAGTCTTATTGTTTTTCTGCTAAGAAGGCTGTCAGTTTATTAGTGTCCATTTCATTTTGTGCAGCGTTCAACTCGTTTCTGGCATCTACGAAGTTAGTACCATGATCACATTTTATTTGTCTGACTGAGCCTCTCAAAGCAATGAAGCATCTGAGTCCATTTATAAAAGTGTCCGTTGATAGGTCCTCTAACATTTCAACATGAACTGCACGTGAATAGATGCACGTGAAAAGGAGGCCATACCTTTTGTTCTTTCCGTGCTTGTTTAGTGAGGAATGGGCCGAAGACATCCATGCCACAGTATGTGAAGGGTGGCGAGTGTTCAAGTCTCTCTGTAGGCAGATCTCTCATTTGTGCTCCTCCACAGGTCTCCTTTGTCTACAGCAAAACACACACTGACAAATGTAGGAAGCAACCTTCTGACTTAACCTTGGGATCCAATAGCCACTCGTTCATCGTGAAGCCCTTTCCTTGATGATTGACTCTTTCATGACAGTTTGCAATGTGATGCTCACTGGGAATAATTGTTGGATGTTTAAATGACCTGGGAAGAGATGAATGCTGCAGCCTTCCTCCCACCTTGAGCACGTTGTCTTTGTCTAAGAAAACATCCAAATTGTGCATCTTATTGTTTTTTGGTAGTTGTTTGCCTTTGTTTAATGTATCTATTTTGTTGTGATACACTTGTCTTTGAAGATCTCTTATAATCACAGTTTCTGCATTTTGTCGTTCAGTCACAGTGGTGAGTGAGTTTGATTTGTCTTTGAGCAGGTATCGTCTGAGACGTGCTACTGCACTAACTGCTTGGGGCCAGGATGAAAACTTTGTGAGGCGGTCACTAAGGCTTGCATGATCGATAGTCTGTGTACTTAGTGTTTGCACCTTTCTCACTTCCGGGTCTCCTATTGGGAGTTCAATTGTTTCCTTTGTTGGGTATTGTATTTCCTTCTCCCAAAGAAACGGAGGGCCTGTGAGCCAGTTGGATGAAAGCAGTTCATTTATTGAAGTGCCTCTGGATGCCATGTCTGCTGGGTTTTCGTTGGTAGGTACATGAAACCATTGTTGTGGTGAGGTATTGTTGCGAATCTTTTGCACTCTATTAGCAACAAACGTGTGGAAACGCCTTGCCTCGTTGTTGATGTATCCCAGAGTTACCTTTGAGTCTGTCCAAAAGAACTCTTCAACATTGTCATAGATGAGTTCCTCTTTTAACATGTTGCTCACAGTGACTGAAACTGCAGCTGCGGTAAGTTCCAACCTTGGGATTGTGGTGACCTTTGTAGGTGCGATGCGTGCTTTGCCCATGATGAAGACACAATGAACATCTTTGTTTTTGTTTATGAGTCTGAGATAAGAACATTGTTCGTACCCTGCGGTGCTAGCATCAGAAAAGTGATGCAATTCCCTTTTCACCACTTCTCCAAAGTCTGATGGAACGTAACACCTGTTTATCTGCAGTTTTCCCAGATTGTGTAGATCTCCTTTCCAGCACTTCCACCGAGGCCTGAGAAGTGCCGGTATTGGGTCGTCCCAATCTGTTCCTTGGCGACACATTTCTTGGAGGATTTCTTTGCCATTGAGCACATAAGGAGCTATAAATCCAAGGGGGTCGTATATTGCTGCAACTGTGGATAAAATGCTGCGCCTGGTTGGTGGTTGGTCTTTTAATGTGATGTTGAATGTAAAGCAATCCCTTTCCACATTCCAATAAATCCCAAGTGCTCTTTCTGTTTGAGTTTCATTAAATGACAAGTTTTTTGTTTTCATATCTGTAGCATGCTCTGAAGTTGGAATGCTGTTCAGAACGTCAGCGTTGTTGGATACAAACTTGTGTAACCTTAGTCCACCCTTTGCACACAGTTCCCATGCCTCTTCGTCGTTTCTAAAGGTCCCTTCCAGGCATATGTGAGCTGTACCAGTGACATATCTTTTTAGATAATACAGTTTATCTGCTGCTGAGATGTTCCTTTGATCAATCAGTGAAATAAATGTTGATTTCCATTCAGTGAAGTTTATGGGATCGCCACTAAACACCATTGGTTCTGGTGTGTGAAGATTGTTTATTTTTATGCTATCTTGCACTGCTTGTGCTAGCTTAGTGACACTAGGGGGAGCTGTTGGCCCTGGGACGGAAGAGAGTGCTGGTGCAGGCTGTTTGGATGTGAAGTTTGGGCTCATCTGTTCGCCTTTTATTGACCGTACTTCATCCACCTGCGATAATTCTTTGTCATAAGCTTCAAACCTGGCTCGAGCTGCTTTCACCTCTTTCTGTGCTCTTAAGCGCTCCAACTCTGAATTTTGAGCTGCCATTTGTTTCTTGTGTTTTTCCTCTAGAGTCTTCATCCATTCTCTTTGTCTTTGTTCCTCTAGTATGACTTCATATTTGGCCTCCTTCGCTGCCAATTCCGCCGCCGCTTCGGCTCGTTTGGCGGTGAGTTGCGAAGCTGAGGATCGGTGGCTGTTGTTTGATGTCGCAGTCGAGCCGTATATGGATGGGGCGTAGTCATGCTCTAAGAGTCTACGTAAACGGGCTCTTTCATGTTCTGCATCGAAATCTTCATCAACACCACTTATTCTTTCCAGAATTATTCTCACAATGTCATAAGTTACGGCTTCGCACGCATCAACCTTTCTCCTTAGGTCGGATGATGGTGCCATTTGGACTCTCATTTCTGAATAAAGTTTAAATATATCATCTTTTTTTTGTTCAATTACGTCTGCAAGTGCTGACATCTCTTTGTGTGCGACATCTGATTTTAACTTTTCTCTTGTTTGGCGCACCTGCATTTTCCATTGTTCATAAAGAGTCATCAGTCTCTTTTACTTTTTACACATTTCTTCCTTTTGATATATTATCATTTTTTCTGTTGGTGTTTTAACTCTTTCGGAACGTCTTGGCAAATCTGACATGCTTTGAACATTATCCTGAAGCTCACTTAACATTCGTTCTTTGCATGTGCGGGAATCTTTAATGTCTTGTCTATTCTCAGTTTCATCTTGAAGAGAATCCTTTAAATCTTGAATTTCTTGCTGTAAACTTGCTATTTGTTCATTTAAGACTGCTTCACTTACAGATGCTGGCTGTAAATCCTCCATTTTGAGCTCCTTTTAATCCGTTTTTCTGACCAACATTTGCCCTCTGCTGGATGAAGTGGGTATTACCGTAGAACACACGTGTCAAACTCAAGGCCCGCGGGCCAGATCCGGCCCTTTGTAACATTTCATGCGGCCCCCAAGATAACGTTTAGATTTCATTAGAACCGGCCCTCCAGTCTGGGACAGATCAAGTCTCTGATTCTTATTTTGCTTTAAAAAACTGAGCCTAATTAGTGAAGTTTTCCCTCGACAGTGACTTAGAAGCCAACAATATATAGTTTTAATTTCTGTATGATCAGGTTTTTGTTGATGGCTTTTTAAAAAAAAATCTGTTTTAATGTTAAAAAAATCATTTAAAAGCAGAATGAGGCATAAGAAATGACAGCTAATGATGTGCTTTTTGAAGTTTGATCTATTTGTCTGTGTTCATTAAAGTATGTTTGCTCTAAATTCTGTATAATCTGTAACTGGGAGGAGGTAATCGATATTTCTATATGAATGATTTGACATAATACATCTAAAACCAAGGTTAGTTTATGTAATTTTTAATAAATATTGATCATGATCGCCCCTTGGCCAGGACCAAATTTTTAATTTTGGCCCCCTTGCGTTACTGGGTTTGACACCCCTGCCATAGAACGTTGAAACCACGTTGTGCAGCATGTGGCGCCGGTCAAGCTCTTACTGTAGCGTCCAGTCGATATTAAGAAGGCCAGTACTGATGGTTAACTGATTTATTGAAGCCATCCGTGTCATCAACCAACCAACATAAGAGCTAGACAAAACAAATAATATACTTAGAAACATTTTCTCCATCCTTTGGTATGCATAGCTCATTACATTGAACATTTCAAACAACTCAAATATAATAAAATTAGTTACAAACCTTGTTCCCCTATCGACTGAAGCTAAACTTGAGTTGTCTTTCAACCTGTTCCGTAATCCTTTCTCCGTGTTGCCGTTAACTCTATTAAGTTTCATCTTCGTCTACTTCCTGTGTCAAGTTACATCACCGTACCATACTTCCGGTTTCAGAGGAAGTTATCAAAATAAAAGCATGTCATTTATAAACGAAATTGTTATAAACAGAATTAACCCTACTGGTCTTTACAGTTAAGGTTAGAGTCTTGACAACAGCTACAGAGCTTGTCTGACATTTCTTCTTTTATCAGCTCATATGGGTCAATCCCAACAGTAGTGATCTTCTGCTTATATCTTTCCCTTGCAAATTGGTCAGGAGTAAGTAAATGCATTTAGTTTGCTTTGCAGCCATCGCTGTTGAGTGCTTGCCCACCAACATGGTGAAATATCTCTCCTGGTCGACACTTGTGGGAACTATTTATTGGACTCTTTGTGTGGTCTGCATTCTTGGGTCTTACCTTTTGCTAACCGTGACAGGACCAAAACTAACAAAAAACAAACAAACAAACAAACAAAAAAAAACTGCTAATCCTCATTATGGCAAATCAGTGGTAGAATTAAGTCACTGAGCTCCAGTAGCCAAAAATTAAGATAAATCATTGGCAACAAAGGCAAATTGGTCCATTTAAATAGAAATGATAGAGTATATTAAAGATTGTTCCCTCGCATAATATGACAATTAAAAGCAATAAAGACAATGAAATAGAATTTGGAAAAACCAGCAGCAGTTTGTGACACTCTACTTTCTTTTTAACACTTTTACTCAGAGAAGCTCTAAAACACTGCATACTTTTCTCAATGAAAACTCAGTAACATGCTCTGAAATTGTCATTTTTGTCTTTCATGTTTGTATAACCTGTTTTTTTTGTTTTGTTTTGTTTTTTTCTTATTCTGTAGAATGCCTGCTTTTCTTTAGAGATGTCAGAGTGTATCATTGATTTCCAAATTCATATGCAGAACCTTGTACTTGTTTCTGGTGGTTGTTTTTGTTTTGTCAGTGTCGGTATTTATTGGAAGAATGGAATTACTGGAAACACACTGAGCCATCATCCATTGCTGTCATAAATTCATGTGATGATAAATTACATGAATTCTGCTCTCTGCTGATTAGAGTCAGTTCTCATGAGTTGACATTGGAGTTCTGCAAACGGCTTAGCGACAATGGTGTTGGTAAATGACGCAACTCTCTGAAACAAAGGTTACAGCAACCAAAAGTGTCTTGTGTGCCTTTGGGGAAAAGAAGATTGAACTATTTGTTGACAAAATTGTAGTGATTAAAAAAAAAAAAAGAAATTTCCATCAAAGACCAACCCCTATTACACTAAATGTGCTAACAAAGCCAACCTTACGCATTGATTCTTACATAGCTATTCCTTTCTTCTCGCTTTTTTGTTTCTTTTGTTTTTTCATGATATATATGTACAGCATAATTGAAAGAATTAATTGTATGTAAAATTGGATTTTCTTTTGTCTTTCAGAATAAAGTCCTGACTGTCAATACTGTCAAGGTCAAACTGCAGGTAATATCCAAAACATAAAGCTAAGCGTGTCTGGGTTTTAAATACATTTTATTGCTGTTTAAAAGGTATTTGAGTGAGTAACAAAACACTGGCAACATTTTCCTGTGATGTAAATTACCTCCCATACATCTTCTTAGCCTGCTGTGAGAGGCTAATGAGGTGCAAACAGTGATTTAACAAGGCCTCAGATTTTCTCTGTCATTCAGTTAGCTGGTTGCTCTGCCTGACTGAAAACACTTTTTGTCAAATTACTGAGCTTAGAAGGATCATGCATTCCATTTACCTCGGAACTGGGAAGTCGGAGTGATGCCATCTCAGAACTGATAATATTTCAGTTTTAGAAAGTCTGAAAAAACATGGACACTCGCAGTAAAGTCTTCGTTTTTTGCTCTGAGTTTAAAAAGTTACAAAACAGATATGCAGTTCACTTGACAAATATGTCAGAGGATGATGAAAGCTGCAGACGGTGTTGTTGTTTTTACCATAATTGTTTGTGTAGAAGTGAAGACTTATTTACATACTCTTTGTGGTCATGTATAGCACAACAGTAAAATTAATGTGTTGCACATTATTTATTGTATTTTTGGCTTTAATACACCTCTCCAAATTAGAAATAAAAGCACAATAATAAGTAGTACATAGTTTTTTAAAGATGATACATCACATATTATTTACTTTGTTCTTAAACTTACCACACCTTTGTAACTTAGCTTACTGATAACCACTGCACAGTGAACAAGATGGCCAACAATCCTTAAGACTAGGACTCAGTGGAAGTTATGCTGAACATGGATCACAACAGTTACTTCAGACTCACCAAGCCACAGTTTATGTCCGTACTAATACAGCTGCAGGAGAAAGGTATAAGTAAGGAACACTGTCAAGGTCTAGCACCGATCCCTGTGTCAAAAAAGGTCCTTAGTTTCCTGTGGTACATGACCAACCAAAACAGCTTCAGGGAGATGTCTGACAAGTTTGATGTGTCACCGTCATCAGCACATGGGATCACCTTAGATTTGCACATTGGGCCCATTATTCATCTCCTGTCCCAACACATGTGAGAAGTCTTTATCTTCATCGGTGCAATTAATGGATGCAGAGGTAAGCTACATTGTAGCCACAGCTGCCTGGGGCGGGCTGACAGAGGTGAGGCTGCCATCACACCGGCGCCACCGAGCCCTCTGACCACCACCAGTAGGCAAGGCGGGTGAAGTGTCTTGCCCAAGGACACAACGGCTGAGACAGCCAGAGCGGGGGTTCGAACCAGCAACCCTCCGATCACAAGACAAACCCCTACCTCCTAAGCCACTGCCGCGCAGCTCAACAATCCTACCACGTTCAAAGTCAGTGAGCTTTTTTGATTTTGCCATCAGGAAGTCTAGACAGACTTGACAGAAAATGACATGGAATCCAGATTTTTGCACAAATGGTTTGAGAGGCGGATGAAAGAAGAAGAAAAAACAACTTGAGATCTAAAATTTCAGCTTTCAAAAACCTGCAATGAAGCATTACTTGATAACCAGTCATTTTTATTTTTGTGGACTCACAACAAAATGGAAATTCTTCTTTGTGTCGTATTAAACTAGGAAACCACAAAAGTACAGGACAGTGAGTGTTGACTGGGAGTCGTGACAAGCCAAATATGCAGCTTAATGAATGTTTTTTTAGGCCTAGAATCCAGCAAGGAGCAGCTCGAGGAAGGGATTTCCTTACAATGTTTAAAGCATATCAGCCAAAATTCTTTGAATACAAGTGTTGGTCTTTTAAAACTATTGCCATCTCCCTTGTTTTTAAAATGTGTTCTTGATGTTTTTCTGCTGCCTGGATTTAAAAAAAATTGTCAACATGTTATTGAAGTGATTAAACTTTGTTTTGTCTTAATTATTTTGTGTAATGTTTTTTGCTCTACTCTAATTAAAGTAATGCTATTGTTCATCAGCCTTGTCTGTTAATTAAATTATTGCAAATGAACTGATGTCTGCAGCACAAATACAAGCAATGTATTCTGCAGTTGTTACATCTGTCACACTTAGTTTTGTAGGTTAGATTAAAGGTGGGTCTGTGACATAATTGTCTAAATATTGGATGTTGGCTGGACACAAAAATGCACGTGTGACATTTATTGACTTTTTTTTCACTCTGGAACTCATTTACCAAAAAAAAAAAAGTTTAGGGGCTCCTAAAACACATTTTTTGTATGGACAACAAGCTGAAACTATACTCTTTCAGGTATTGACAAAAAACAATACGGTGTGGATGTGACACTAGATTCTGTTTAAGTTTTCTAGCTCAGTTATTCAAGCTCCAGGTTCTCTCCTTCTCTCCATCTTTCTCATTTTTATTGATCTGTGATTATTCATTAGTCACTGTGTTAAAGGGATATTCCAATCAACTTTAAAGTGATGTTCTATCTAATAGTTATCAGTAGTTAGTACCTTAACAGCCGTGACATCAGTCAGGGAGCACAGAGTGTTGAGATAAAGGCAAAAGTCTTTGTCCAGGCTTGGTTAAAAGCTAGCCAAACAAGTGCCAGTTTTTTAATGATTGCATGTAAGTTAATGGTACCAAAAATATAGTGTTAAGTGGTTTGATTTGGTCTTGTTATCCTTTGTACTAAAGAGAAGAGGGACCATTCACCCTATTATCAGCATATTAGTAGCTTGCACATCTGGGAAGAACCAAAAATCCAAAAATGTACTGTATATATGGTTTTAGAAAAACATTTGCTCCCAACAACGTATTTTTCGGCAAAGGCTTTGCATATTTCAGCTAGATAATGCTAAACCACATACTACATCTATTACAACCGCAGGGCTTCATAGTAGAAAAGTCCAGTGACTGAACTGGTCTGCCTGTTGTCCAGACCTCTCACCAACTGAAAACACGATCAAATGTTGCTACATGAAATGAAAAATCCAGCAAAGAAGAGTCAGGTTGAACAGCAAAAACCCTACATCAAACCAGAATGGGACACCAGTATCCTTCAAAGACTCCCAGCAGCTGCTCACCTCACTTCCCAGACATTGACAGACTATTGTTAAAAGAATACAGAATGCTTCACAGAGCTGTTCAGATCTCGACCAATGGACATCAAAAGTTGCTTCTCTAAGATCCTTGCTGGTGTCTTTCTACGTTGATATTGTGTTAAAACACACCTTTGCGCTCCGAAGCAGCAAACTGACAAAACTCCTGCTTTTACAGAGGTGGTTCCACTGCCGATAATCACTTCATCAGTACATTTGATCAGCAGCTTTTGGCTGCCACTGAACCTCTGAAATTCTGTGAAGCAGCAAGGCAGGACTTTATACAGACCAGATCCGTTTTTATGTCCTGATACCTAAAACCTAAAAACTGAAAAAAGGTGGACCCTCTTCTTCCCATGACTATGCTAAAATGTGACTAAATGTCTTAGTAATATTGTCCATAGAATCTAATTTTTAAACCATAACTTTCTTTTTCTTTCAAAGGTGACCCTCTTTAGGGAAGAGTTCTTGCTTCAGTACATTTCATCCTGCAGTAGCTGCAAATCCTAAGCTGCCATCACCCTGAGCTTTTTCTCATTATATGGTTTTAGTAAATCAGTTTTTATGTGGCACTTCATAGATACATTCACCACATAAAAGTTCTTTCTTCTTTTTTAAAATTTCTTTTCAGATTTGGGACACTGCTGGCCAAGAGCGTTTCCGGAGTGTCACACATGCCTACTACCGTGATGCCCACGGTATGATTTTTCTCTTTGTGTGTTGTATTCCAATTTAATTATTGCTGAGATGCTTTCTATCTTTTTTTTTTTTTTTTTTAGACATAATCAAATTGATCTGATTTTTTTGAAACATGGGATAAACATCAGCACACTCCCTCCTTCTTGGTTGGATGATCTCAATATGCTCAAGCAGTAGCAGAAGGATAGAGAGAACTGGGTACCTGTGTTAAATACTTTATGGGAAAAAGTACTTTGACAGTCATTTAGCTGGGATCTGGCAAGTTTTTGGTTTAAAAGTCAGTCCAATTTTCTTTGTAATGATTCTGAGGTGAAGACTTCATGCTTTGTGCTGTTCCCTCAACAAAGACACTGAACTGGAAAATGAGCCTGTGTCACACTCAGAGGTGGGTGCAGCAGAAAAGAGCTATTTGCAGTTGTGTGTTTGTGAGTGTGTATGTGTAGAAGTTACATATTTCAAACAGCCTCTCTGAATGAGCAGATGGGATGGAACACAGGTTTTTATGAAGGAGAATATTCTCCTGTAAAGCTGTTTTCTCAAAACTTTTTAGCAGATCCACAAAATACTACAGTAATTACAGCCATGGACAAATTTGTTAGAACCCTATTGTTAAAGAAAGAATAAACCCACAAAGGTCCCTGAAATAACTTGAAACTGGCAAAAGTAAAAAAAAAAATAATTAAAAATTAAATGATGAAATTCAAACATTGCTTTGAATTTTGGTTCAACAGAACTAAAGTAATGACACAAAAAGTATAATACCTTTTACCTTTATTTTCTTTCACAACCTTTTGAGCCGATCACTGCAATCAAATGATTTTTGTCCCTCCCTCTGAGAATTCTGCACCTGTCCACAGGTATTTTGATCCACTCCTCATGAACAAACCGCTCTATCTGTCCCTGGTTTGAAGGGTTCTTTCTCTAGATGTTTCAGATCCTTTGACAGATGTTCAACAGGATTTGGATCAGGGCTCAGGAGGCCACTTCAGAATAGTTCGTTGTTTTGTTCTAAGCCATTTTTTTTTTTTTTTATTCAGTTTATTCATTTTCATTTTAAAAACAAAACATTCACATACAAAAAAAAAATGCAAATCAAACAAAAAAAATGAAAGGTAGCAGAAGAAGAAGAAAATCTTATATCTGCCCCTATTTAAAAATAATAATAATAATATCAATTTCAAAAATGGTAATAATCAAATAACATCAAATAAAACAAAAACGAAAATTCAACTCCTCAAACAGTAACTCCTACAAAACAAATTATACAAATTCATAGTTTTTTAACAAATGAACTTTTATCATTCTCTTAAATGAATTAATTGAACCAAAATTTTTATAATCATAATCCAGACCATTCCATAATCCTACTCCTCTGACTGAAGTGCATTTATCCTTCAGGTTTGTTCTAATTTTAGGTTTTATGAATATTTCTAGTCCCTTGAGATTATAATTACTTATTCTCTTAACGAAATTTAATTGAATGTTCGAGAGAGAATATACCCCACTTCTCGTCAAACTCAAAGTGACAGTTTTA
>NC_051431.1:33201893-33218358 GCF_001649575.2 Kryptolebias marmoratus | reverse complement strand
TGGTAATAATCAAATAACATCAAATAAAACAAAAACGAAAATTCAACTCCTCAAACAGTAACTCCTACAATACAAATTATACAAATTCATAGTTTTTTAACAAATGAACTTTTATCATTCTCTTAAATGAATTAATTGAACCAGCATTTTTATAATCATAATCCAGACCATTCCATAATCTTACTCCTCTGACTGAAGTGCATTTATCCTTCAAGTTTGTTCTAATTTTAGGTTTTATGAATATTTCTAGTCCCTTGAGATTATAATTACTTATTCTCTTAACGAAATTTAATTGAATGTTCATAGGTAATATGTTTTTATGAGCCTTATACATAATCTGCAAAACATAATAATCAACCAACTCATAAAATTTTAACAATCCCAATTCCTGAAATAATATATTTGATGGGTGATAGTAATGCTTTCTTGTGATAATTCTTACAGCTCTTTTCTGCAAAATAAAAATAGGATTAGTAATAGTTTTACATGCATTCCCCCAGACTTCTATACAATAAATCAAGTGTGGAACAATTATTGCATTATATAATATAAATAGTGCTTTATCATTAAATATGTCCTTTACTTTATGTAGTACTGCAATAGATCTTGATATTTTTGTTCTTAAATAATCTATATCATTCTTGGAACAGAACAGAACTGAGCCTCCTCTATGTTTCACTGTAGGTACAGCGTTCTTTTCTTTGCGTTTCATTTTTGGGTCTGTGAAGATAGAGCTTATGGGACTTGTTGTCCAAAAGCTCCAGTTTTGTCTCATCTGTCCAAAGGACATTATCCCAGAAGCTTTTGTTGAGATTTGAGTTACTGTCATGTCAACACATGGTAAAAATATAAATACTGAATTTGGATGTAGCGTTTTTTTTAAAAGATATTGATTTCTAAGTGTTACTGAATTCTGTATCATAGCAGTATGCAACAAAGAGCATTGTTTTTAGGGATTGTAAATGAAATCAGCACCGGACTAAATAGAATTGCAGAATGGGAACATCAGAAGCTTCAGCCTTTTACTAAGCGCTGGTGTAGATTCTCAGTCATCCAGGACATGGTAAATCATGGTATGCTTGGTGAAAGTGTTTAGAGGACTCTGCGATGTTAATATGTCCTGAAAAAAAGAAGAAAGTAGAACTTTTCACACATAGTCTACATCACTGACACTGGGGTATTAGTCCTATTGAGAATAATTAATGTGGAACACTGGAGTTCATGTCCTGTAAGATTTTTTTTTTTTTTTTAGGACAAACCCTGCAGGTATTTATTAATATGTAAAACCAAAGGAAGACATTTACAAAACTTTTACTTTTAGGCCATATTTAGTCCAATTTTAGCCTAGACTTTTGTCCAATCCAAAAATAATCAGCTTCCATGACTTCAGGGTAGATGTCAATATGAAATAAACATAAAAGGATTTAGATTCTCAGTTTTTTGTAATTTTGTGGATATCATTTGCTTCTAAATACTGTGATAATAGTACTCAGTGTTCTTATTCCAGACGGTGCACCCCCACTTTAGAAAACAGGGGAGCACTTGTTCCATCTGCTCCATCCAGCAGACACCTGTCTTGCTGTTTAGACCCCTGTGCAATCTGCAAGGTCTGACTGCTGGTTTCTGGGTCCAGAAAGCAGCAGCATCCTTTTTCTTTTCTGTCATTTCTTCTCTAGTCTCGCTCAGTGTAGTTGACAGAGTGTAATTTCACCACATGGAGTAACAGCAGTAGGTGCAAAAGAGGGAAAGCACACTGTGTAGGTGAAACAAGTAAGGTTAGGAGTGGAGCTGAGGAGTGAAAGTGATACAGATATAATGTTATACATCAAGATAGAAAACTGATGCAAGTATGAATGAATTTAGAAGTTTTAAAACTGTTTAAAATAAATAATAAAATAATTTTGATCATATCACAACAGAAAAGAATGTCTGGTAGATCATGTGGGAAAACTAAAGAAACTAGAGAGTGTAAAGTTCCAATTTTTAAACTATAGATGAACATTTTGGATTTGCTATGTCCTGGATGACTGAGAATCTTGAATAGCGGGTAGTAGGAGATGGCAGTACATGCACAGTTTAAAAACAAAGTTAGGAGTCATTCAGGTTTTTTTCATGTCTTTAAGAAATGCTTGTGATCTAACTAATGCATTGGATTCATCAGGCTTCATGAATAATTATATCTAAACAAGGTAATAAATAAGTTAGCATAACTAGGAAAAGTTATCCCATGCTGTCGAATAACTTTACTTTATATATGCTTCCATTAGGTAAAGAGTATTGGTTCAAGCACTGAACCCTGAGGAACTCCATGACTAACTGGTGTATGAAGAAGATTCATTAAAATGAACAAACATGATTTAAACAATTTTAGAGCTGTTCCTGTAATCCCAATGTGTAATATAATACTGTGACTGTGTGCAGATATAGCACTTGCTTTAGTTATATCAGGATTTGATATCCTGTACATGTGACACAGCACCAGTGGCGGCTGGTGGAGTTTTCTCCAGGGGGGGCTATAAGTCCAAAATAGACATATATCAAAACATATACTAAGGTATCACACCAGTGTATTTACATGAATTAAAACAACAGAAGCAACATTATAATGTACATATAAATGCATAAGTGCTTCCAGAACACACCAATACTTACAAAGACAGAGGTCTCCCAAGGCACAAGCCTGTAGGACACATTTAGTGTTTATAAGACCTGTTTTCTTCTTTATTTTTCAAAACTTTACCGGAGAAAAACAAAAAACAAAGCTTGTTTTATGGTGAGAGCACTCACTACGTCATTCTGAACGTACAATATAACAAAGGTCGGATGTCTCACTCCGATTAGAATTCAAAACCAAACATTTTAAGTTTTTAACATCAGTTTTCTTAATTATTAACTATGAACTTATTTATTACCTTGTGCATGTAACTTTGTCACATAATGAACTTATTGCTGTCTTTGAATAAAAGGCAGCTCACCCGAGGCTCGACTTTTCAATCAGGTGAACTTTATGACAGACGGATGTGACGTCAGCCCGTGGCGGGAGTCCCACGCTCCGGCGGCGGGAGGCGGTGATATGCAAACACAGCTACATTCAGCTCAGGGCACAGGAGAGGTGCGTCCCAGAACGGTCCTATCTCTTGTACTGAAGAGGAGCTACTGCGCATGTACAACTTTTAACAAGAGTCAATGGGCAAAGATTTTTGTCACCAATCAGACAACGTCGATTAACAAAACAACTTTACTTATTATTAACTATAACATATTTATCTTACACAACTATATATACATACATATTTTGAAATATTTTTATTTCATTATGTCATTTTTATATCTCATTCAAGGTAATGTGGTGAGTGGTTGCGCCCTCTCTTGGCTAACCACCACTGCACAGCACGCCATACTCCTGCAGCAACCCTCAGAGAATTTTTTGAGGGGAACAGTTCTAAGCCTTCTCTAGGGCCACAAAATACTTGTGGACTGAACAATTTTACTCTCATGATCCCTTCAGCAACTTTGTGAAGGTAAAATTCTGACCCACAGTTCCATTACCCAAATGAGGGGTATTCTTTCCAACACTCTGGAGGAAACCTTCTCAGAGAGGTTACCTGTGTTACTGTTCTTTATTTGAAAGAAATAAACAATGTTGTAGGTGTTGATGAAATCAATGTTTCCTGCATTTAACTCAGTTTGTAAAAACAAGTATTTCTTGGACATATCAATAAAAACTGGGCAAAGCTTTACAAGATGATGGCCACAAAGAAGGTAGTGTTCACTGATGCGTATAAACTATAGTCTTCAGCTTTATTTCTATCATTAGGTTTTTATTTAATGACAATCAAATGTTTTCTCCCCTCATTTGGTTCTTTTGTCCAAATATAATTAAATTTTGTTTCTAAAAGGTGTGTGTGTTTGTGAAAGATATCGACTCTGTGGTTTAGTTGTAATGCCTTCTTGTGGAACAGTGCAAAAGGAGATTAACTCACTGGACATATCGTCTGATTCTTGCTTTCTCTTTGTTTATGCTTCCTTTTATTTCCTTCAACATTTTTGTCTATATCTTCTCAATCTGACACAAACAACACTCATGGGGATTATAACTCATTTAACATCCTTCATGGACAAGTCCAGCTGAAATAAAGCAAAGATTTATTAGGATTTATTAAGGGTTGGTGTGGAGAAGGTGAGGAGGAGAAAAACACAAAATGGAAAAATGAAGATGGCAATTTGACATCCAGAAGGGAAGTATGAGTAGAACATCTGATAGGATGAAGGCTTTGTTGACTTGTCCATCTGGAATGAAGTCCTTTGTTAGACCATACCTTGCTTGAGGGATTACAAGTCTAATCTGGTTTGAAAATGTCTTGGGATTCCCCAAAAGGGAATTTCAAATGTTGCTGGAAAGACATCTGAAAGAGTTCAGGAGTTGAGAAAGCAGATGTTAAAGGCTCTGGGTGGTAACAAAGAGCTTCCAGATGACTGGGTAGTAGATGGAGAGTAGGAACCTTAATGGAATCCTAATAGGATTAGGAACAAGGTCATCAGAGGTACAGTACAGCTGGAATGACTGGGAGACAAAGTTAGAGAGGCCAGACTGAGATGGTTTGGACATGTGCAGAGGATGGACAGTGGGTATATTGGTAGAAGGAGGTTGGAGATGCAGCTGCCAGAAAACAGACAAAGAGGAGATATATGGATGCAGTTAGAGGACATAGAGGAAGTTGGAGTGAGGACAGAGGATGCAGAAGACAGACTTAGATGGAGGAGGATGACTCGCTGTGATGACCCCTGAAAAGGGAACAGCCAAAAGAAAAAGAAACTGGAAAGGCATCTGAAATTCCTCTTAGACCAAAGTCAAACTTGCTGTCTGTCTTGTGTGCTATACATACTAAAGGTCAAGAGCCTCCAACTGGATTTACTCAAGGTTCATACATTTTCTAAGCAAAGTGCAGGAGCTGGCCTTTGATCTTATTGATTTCAGTTTCTGATATAAGATTGCACTTGTTGTGCACTGAATTTTCAGTTTTAATTGAGAAATCTTTGTCATTTGGAAACTATTGTACAAAGATGGTAAATACTGGCGACACATGTTGAAAACTGTGATAAAGCTAAAAAAGATATTTAAATAAATTTAGTAAAAAGTAACTAAACTTAAGTTCTCTGTTGGAGATAATCACCAAAATCAGACTGTTGATGGTTTGCTTTACTTTCACCTGAGAAAGTAAAGCACCTGCTTTATCAGACACAAACACGAAGCAATCATTTTGACAGTTAACACATCTGAAATGTACATCTGCTCCAACTACAAAACAGCTGCATGGAAAACTTTAGTTGCTTTTATCTGAGATAGGGAGGCGGAATAAAACGTGCCCTGTGTGGGACTTGAACTCAGGTCTCCAGAGATTTCGCACTTCTTGTATCCTACTAAGATAAACCCTCTTTCGGTCAGTCACAACCCAGTGAGATACTACTTTAAGTACAGAAATGACTTATGCTCCACTAAGTAGAACCCCTCCACACACACACACACACACACACACACACTTCCTTCATCTCTTTAATCAGGTAGTTTTGCCAAGTGACATTTTGATTTGCTGAACAGTTGTCCAAAAGTCTCTGGCTGTGTTTCCGACTGTGTGCAGTGAGTAGGAGTGAAAATCTTCACACAATTCTATTACAATTCAGTATGCTGCGGTGTGATTATATAATAATTATCATGACAAGGCAGGGCGAGAATGGAGTCAGCATGAGTTGACAAACACAACGATTTAACCTTTTATTGGTTAACACAGGCTTGTTCAGGGATGTATAGAAAACAGCACTCACGCTCTGTAGCAGGTCAGGTTCTGTCCCAGGCTGGGGTTCTGGGCACTGGGTGACAAGAACAGATACTGCGTCGAATGAGGGGGTTAAGCCGATGGGGATATCCAATAACAGGCGTAGGGTCAGAACCAGGAGGTCAGAGGTTGGCAGCCAAATCCAGAGAAGGGTGATCCAAAAAGCCAGGTCCAGAAGGCAGAAGAAGGGTTTGTCGTTCCAGGTCCGAGTCCGAAAGGGTATCCAAAAAGGGGCAGGCAAGAGGCAGGCATGAAACTGTGATAAGTGCTGGACATTTACTGGGCAAAAGCTGTTCAATAATCTGGTGGAGACTGGGAGTGAGGAGTGAGCATAAATACAGGTGAAAACAGGTGCAGGGAATTGGCATGATGAGGTGGTGGCATGGCAACGTGGGCATGGCATGGGCTGTGGACGTGAACTGAGAGGAGGAGGCGTGACAGGAGCTGTGAGCTGTGACATATCAATGCATCCATATTCACACTTCAAACTAAATCCTGAGTATAGATCTTCTCAGACCTAAAAGAAACGAAACATGCTGCTCTATGCTGCAGAAAAAAAAAACAACAAACAGAAACAGTTTGCATTCAAACAAGCTTATGGGAATGAAATGAACAAAAGACAGAAGATTCTGTGGCGATGGATGTCTCATTCATCACATTAGAGCTGTCTGACCCACTTTTGCAGTGCTTTTGTGAATTTTTTGACAATTTTGAGTCACCAACTACTCTCTAGACGCAGCCTAGTGAGTTGCCACCTTATATTTCACCCTTTGAATTCACAAATGTAATTATTGCATGTCAAAGGTATGAACACAATCATTACCACACTCTGACGGTACCAAAAACAATGTTCAGGTGCAATCTCACTAAATTCTGACTGTTTGCGACCAGCGAAGCGTGTAGCTGCATTTTGAGCAGCCAGGTTTTGATCATCACCTATCATACAGCTGCTCTTCGACATGCATGTTCTCTTGTTTTGTTTTAAAATATGCCTTGTAACACATGAAATTAATTTTAACATCACAAAACAAATGAAATTCCTTTTTTTCAGGAAATTATGATTAATAATTTAATCAATTGAATAGTTAATTCCTAGCTTTTATAAATCATGACATGAAATGCCATCAGTTTAGCAAATTACCAACTAGTGTCTAGCCAGCCAGCTCCAATTTTTTCCTTATAATCAGGTTTTACATCAGTAAACCCTTCTTGAACTAAAGGTACACAATAGTACACAACTTAAAGTGTTTCCTTGTGTTATACCATCAAGTAAAACCATATGTAAACGGAAATAACATTTCCTAAGGTACAAAAAACATAAATAAATCCACTTTCGACCTAGTGTTAGTATATGCTAATATTAGCATATTCTCTGATAAGCACGTGGTCCTAACTCACCGAGATGAGGTTCCACACAGCCTCCCTTACACGAGCTCCCGTTAACTGAACATAATAAACGTCCCACATTAACTTCTGGAAGGTGCAGTTATTTAACTAAAACACTTTTTTTTTTCTTCTGGTACTAAAATTCACCGAGATGACTCAAAACAGCGTCACACGTCTGAGACCGCCATCTTCCAGGCTCAAAGTGCAGAAAGTAAGTAAGTAAGTAAAAATTTATTGGTATAGCACATTTCAGCAGCAAGACATTCAAAGTGCTTTACATAATAAAAACATCAGTAGGATTACATTACAATCATCAAAAACCATAATTACAATCATCAAAAAAAACAACATTACAATTATCAAAAAAAAAATATCATAAATGATAATCATAAGGTCAATATGTAATAAGATATTTTGTTCAGAGCAGCTTTACACCTGAATTAGTTTGCAGCATACTAATCAAAGGCAGCTCTAAACAGGTGAGTTTTCAGCCTTGATTTAAAGGAATTTAGTGTTTCGGCTGTTTTGCAGTTTTCCAGGAGTTTGTTCCAGATTGATGGTGCATCGAAACTGAAAGCTGCTTCTCCATGTTTGGTTCTGGTTCTGGGGATACAAAGTAGACCAGAACCAGAAGACCTGAGTGTTCTGGAGGGTTGATACGACGATAGTAAGTCTTTAATGTATTGTGGTGCTAGACAGTTCAGTGATTTATAAACTAATAGAAGTATTTTAAAGTCTATTCTCTGCACTACAGGGAGCAAGTGTAGGGACTTTAAAACCGGGTGATGTGCTCTATTTTTCTGGTCTTAGTGAGAACATGAGCAGCAGCGTTCTGGATCAGCTGCAGCTGTCTGATTACATTTTTTTTGGCAGACCTGTGAAGACACTGTTGCAGTAATCGAGACGACTAAAGATGAACGCGTGCATAATTTTCTCTAGGTCTTGTTGTAACATTAGTCCTTTAAATCTGGAGATGTTCTTTAGGTGGTAGAAAGCCGACTTTGTAACTGTTTTTATGTGTCCCTTCAGGTTCAGGTCTGAGTCCATTACTACACCCAGGTTTCGGGCCTGATCACTAGTTTCTAGCTGTAATACCTGAAGCTGCGCGCTGACTCTTGATCGCTCCTCTTTAGGTCCAAAGATAACAATTTCAGTCTTGTTTCTGTTCAGCTGGAGAAAGTTTTGGCACATCCACGCATTGATTTGTTCTAAGCATCTATTCAGTGATTGGATGGGTTCAGAGTCACCTGGTGACATTGTAATATAGAGCTGTGTATCATCTGCATAGTGATGGTAGCTAATGTTATTACTTGTTATAATCTGGGCTAGTGGGAGCATGTAGATATTAAGTAGAAGGGGTCCCAGGATTGAACCTTGGGATACTCCACATGTGACTTCTGTTCGCTCTGAAGAGAAGTTGCTTATTGATACAAAGAAGTTCCTGTTGTTTAGGTAGGATTTGAACCAGCTGAGTGCTATGTCTGAGAGTCCGACCCAGCTCTTCAGTTGCTTTAATGATATATTATGGTCAACAGTGTCAAATGCTGTGATAAGGTCCAGTAGAACCAACACTGTGGTTCTCCCACAGTCTGCATTTATGTGGACATCATTGAAGACTTTGACGAGGGCAGTCTCAGTGCTGTGGTGAGCACGAAAACTAGACTGAAAGATGTCAAAGCGGTCGGTCGTTGTTAGGAAGCTATTTAACTGTTGAAAAACTGCTTTTTCAATAATTTTGCTGATGAATGGAAGGTTAGAGATTGGCCTGTAATTCTGCAATAGTGATTTATCCAGATTGTTCTTTTTTAACAGAGGTTTGATAGCTGCTGTTTTCAGAGCCTGGGGAAAACACCTGATGAGAGAGATGAGTTTACTATTTGAATCAAGTCAGATGCAATGACAGGAAGAACTTTCTTAAAGAAGGTTGTAGGAAGGATATCTAGACAGCAGGAGGATGAGCTAAATTGATTTATAATTTTGTCTAAGTTTTTATGGGTGAGTTGGTGAAATACAACCATTTTCTCTGCATTTGATATGTTTGGCATCGGGATTGGGTTTGGTGTGGATGAGCAGATTAATATTCTAGTTTTTGTAATTTTCTCTGTGAAAAAGTTGTCAAACTCATTGCAGGCCCTGGTAGAGTGGAGTTCAGGTGGTAAAATCCCAGAAGGGTTTGTCAACCTGTCAACTGTGGCAAACAGAGCATGAGCGTTGTTCATGTTTTTGTTTATGATTTCAGAACAAAATGTTTCCCTTTCATGTTTTAGTGAAGAGAGAAAACTTTGCAGCTTTTCTTTGTAGATTTCATAAAAAACATGAAGCCAAGTTTTACGCCATTTACGTTTAGCCCTTTAACAGAGGGTTGTCTCATTTCTTACAAGTGAGGTGTTTATCCAAGGTGATTTCTTTCTGCCAGATATAATTTTCACTTTAACAGGAGCAACAGAATCTGTTATATCTGAGACTTTGGAGAATAAGTTATAAACCAGTTCATCTACGGGTTTACATCCTGGAAGTGAGGTGCAGGAGTAGATTTGATTAAAAGTTTCAGCTGTGCTGTCTGTGAAGAGGTGTTTTGTGATAACATCTGTTTTTCTAAGTGAGTCATCATAGATTGTACTTTCAAAAACAACAGAAAAATGTTCTGAAAGAGCGGCACCAATTACAGAGACCTTGGAGATAATTAAACCTTTGGTGATAATCAAATCATGTCCAAGATTATGTGTCGGCTGTTTTACATGTTGAGTCAAACCAAAGTTTGGAAGTACATCATTCAGCTTTTTTGCCTCTCTGTCTATTGTGTTGTCAACATGGATGTTAAAGTCTCTCATAATTATTAGACAATCATAATCAATGCATATCATAGGTAACAGCTCACTAAAGTCATTGAAAAAATTTGACACACATTTTGTGGGTTTGTATACAGTTAGTGTCAGAGTTCGTTTGTGGCCTTTTACCTCGATTCCTAAATATTCAAAAGAGTCAAAATTTCCCAGGGAAACCTTTTTACAGTTTAATGAATCATGAATGATTCCAGCAACCCCTCCACCCCTTTTATATTTACGATTTTCACTCAAAAAATTGTAATTAGGGGGTGCTGACTCAATGAGTACAGGTGTTTCATTGATGTCATCCAGTCATGTTTCTGTGAGAAACAGCATCAATATTGTTCTCAGTGATGAAGTCGTTAACTAAAAGTCCCTTTGCTGATAGTGATCTTATATTTAGCAGAGCCAGCTTAAGTGTCTTGGGGGGTAGATAATTCCATAGCTTGAGGTTGCTTAAGACAGGGGATTAATCTGAGAGTTGCATTTAGGGCACTGTGTTTCCTTGCTATTGTTCTATTAGTAATTCTAACAGGGAAGCTCCTGTAGCTTACTGCCAGGGGGCCAGACGCTTTCTGGAGAGTGACAGGTTTATTAATGTCTGGGCCCCTGTCTCAGACGTCAGACATACAGAGTTCATGTTGGTCTGATTGTTTTGTTGGGCCATAATCAGGAGGTTCAGAACTCAAGCATGTTTTTTGGGAACTTAAGAGAGACCTTCCTAGCTGAACTTGTAGATCCATTTTCTCTGTAAAGTTAAGGAACATCAGCTGTATGGAGCTATCCTGTGTTCCTGTACTGTTCTGAGGGGACAGGTCCTGGTCTTGTCTCACAGGCAGTGTTGGTGACATGTTTTCAGCTGGAGTCCTGGAAGATGGCTGGTTATCAGTTTGTTTAGAAACTGTGGGCGCCTCCTGAGCTGAGGCGCTGACATCAGTGTCCTGGACTGGGGGAGATGGCCTTGTGTAATTAAAAGCATTGAAGATGTTGGCAGTGAAAAGTTTTTTCCCTCTTTATTTAGGCCGACTCCGTCTTGTTTGTATAAGTGACGGCATTCCCAGAAGATCTTGTGATTGTCAATAAAGTTCACGGATTTGGAGGAGCATTCTTTAATAAGCCATCTGTTAATCATAAGCAGTCTGCTGTAATTCTCATCTCCACGTCCAGGTTTCGGTATTGGTCCACTGATAAGGACCTCCATTTTCAGATTTCCAAGTGTGCTTAGAAGATGGCTAAAGTCCTTTTTAGTATTTCAGAGTGCTTCTTGGCCAGATGCTTGGCTCCAATGTGAATGATTAGATTTTCAATGCTTGGATGATCAGTGGTTAGTGGGACTATTGTCTCTGTAACATCTGACACGGTGTCATTGGGAAAACAGAGTACTTCTGTTTTATTTTTGTTACAGAGATGATCAATACCATTTACTGCAGAATCCCAGACAATAAGGACTTTTGGCATTAGTTTTGGTTTCTGAGTCACTTTAGGAGGTGGTCGTGTTGGTCTTGTCTCATACCTCATGTTGATGTTTGGAGGACAAGTGTCTGTTGTACGCTCCTGCTGCAGCGCAGAAAACCTGTTTGTCAGTGGAATTCCAGAAGAGTTTAGTCTGTTTCCTGCTGGAAACATGACGGGATGTGTTATGGCTCGAGCTGGCTGATTTGCCCTTGGTACCGGAGTCAAGGAAGGTGGAATCATGTCAGCTGCAGCTGCTTGTTGTCCTTTCTTTGGCGCTGGTGTTGACGAGGGGATGTTTCGGCTCAGTGCTGGCCATGCTGTATCATCTAGGTGAGGGGTCCATCCTGTCAGACATTGAGTCAGATCCAAATGATGAGATTTATATTTCGGCTTAGCTCCGAGACAGTTCCAGGTGGTTGAGCTGCTTGAGGTGCTTGGATGCTGTTTGTTGTCCTGAGGCATCGGTAGAGTTGTTTCATTTCCAGTAGCTGCGTTGATCTCGGCATTTACCCCCAGTTGAGGCAGCATCTGTTCTATCAGTTCAAGTCTGTGTAAAATATTGCTGGTGTCCTCAGCTACAACCGTAGGCATCTTTCTCTTGCTTATCTTGGATATAGCAAAGAGTGAAATAAAATTAAAAATCCACAGTCCACAGAAATAATCCAGTAATCCAGTAATGGGGGTAGGCAAAGTATAAGAAGTTAAAATAAAAATTCTAAATAACTTTTTAAAAACTTAGCTTATAATAGCTACTATCAAATTAGGATGGGAGAGAGCAGGATAAGATCTTCCTCCTTCCAAGGCTTGTGGGGCCCCTTGTAAATCATCAGTTTGGGATTAAAGTTACACAGAAAAAGATCATACTTCCTGTCCAAGTCGGAAATAAAGCTTGTGGAATGGAGTTACACTCCCCTTTTTTAAAATAGGAGTTTTGTTCATTCTTTTTAAATAAATTAACACAAATGCATTAAAATAACAGAAAAGAAAGGGTTACACACGTGTGTTAAGTTTTGTGCCCTGCAGTAGAGTAGCGCTCGTGGTCACTGAATTGTGTGCACATGGGAGGTTCAGTGCATGCGTGGAGTGTAATACACACTCGTGGTGGACTTTTAGCATAAATGTGACGCCACAGTAGCTGACATTTGCTGGAGTTTTGTAGCAGCTTTGATCCTGCATTGATGCAATTATAACCAGCCATAGCCTGCAGGTAAATGCATGCTGGACAAACTGTAAACTGTTGAAGACAAAGTCTCCAAAACAATCTTAATTACCTAACTTCTCACATGCAGTTTGTTGAGTACATCCAATTTATCTGTATTTGTTTTTTTGTTTGTTTGTTTTGTTTTTTACCAGCTCTCCTTCTCCTGTATGATGTCACAAACAGAGCATCCTTCGACAACATCAGGGTAAGAGCACTTGCATTTATCACTGTTTGCCATATTAATCTTCTCTCTTTTTTTTTTTTGCTTGACTTACTGCTATTTTTGTTGTTCCTATGCTCGTGAAATATTATTTGTCAAGTTAAAAATAAACAAATTTTAAATGCGGTGTGAGATTTCTTCACAAGAAAATACAGAATCATGTGGACAGTTATGTGGACTGTGTAATGGACTAGCTTACCCCACATTTACCAGCAGATTCATCTTTTCACATTTATTGTTCGGTGTTGAAATTAACTGAAAGAAGTCACTAAAATGATTTTTATGGTTTAAAAAAACATCTTCTGCTTCTTCACTAAAAAAGAAGATAGTATGAAAGTCCAGGATAGAACCTAATAACATAATTTGGTACCAACATGTTGCAACCTCTGTACGAACACTCCTGTACATATTACTTATACTTGGACTATCCTAAAGGCCGGCTGCCTATATGACCCAGCACTGGGTAAGAGATGGCAAGAGTTATGTAGCTATAATACTGAAATATTTTATAGAAATAAGAGTGTAACATCAACCTCTTTATATTTCTAAATGGTTTCTTTGCAAGTTTTAAAGCAGCAGTATAATTTAAACACTTTGGCATTTTGGTCTTGGCTATATGTTTTTAAAAGCTGTTTGCAACATGGCTACCCCAGCAGGGCGCAGATGATGTACAACAATAACAATAGTGATGAAAATGAGGAGCAGATAAAAGCACACAATGGCCCCTAATAGACCAGTCTCTTTGTACTCTTTGCCTCTCTGTTGTCTGAACATTTTCTCACTGTGATTTTCCAGCCATCCTCTGTTCCATTTGCAGTTCTCTTCTTTGATTATTGCAGATCTGAGAGTAGTATATGGCCATTATAGATGTGTCTTACACATGAATGATAGCAGACTGTATGGCTGGTTTTGTGTGTGTGTGTGTGTGTGTGCTTAAACCTATGCATGTGTAAAAAGTTGTGTGTGTGAATTCAGTGTATTTCTGTGCCCAAGAATGAGTTTGTGGGGTTCTCCAAACATCTTTATGTCAGGATCTGGGCTTTTCTAAATAGAGCAGCTCGGCGATAGACAGACACTGAGGCCAAAATAACAGAAGTGATTTTATTTACAGTGATGTTAAACGTGTGCAAAGGAAACAGGAACCGGGACCTGGAAACAGAGGGTGGTGTGAGTCTGAGGATTCTCTTCGGAGATGAACAGGTAAAGTACGAGTAATGATTTTGTCCAGGAGAGTGAGCTTACGGTGAGAGGCGTGATCCACGACACAGAGAGAAGACAAGGAGGTGAGTATTAATTCCAGTGATGGTTCGGTGGTAGTCTCTGTTGGCAACTGATGAATCCTTCCTTTACAGGTGGTGGCAGCAGCGTTGGCAGACAGGCACAGGTAAACAGGTGAGTACTAACTTCGTGGCAGGCTCCGTGTAAGGACCAGACTGGCTCCGGAAACAGGTAGGTAATCCTAGGCAGGTTAAGGCAAAAAACAAACATGAGAATCTCAAAAAAAAAAAAGGTTTTCACCAGGGACAAAGATTAACCTGAGGCTTGGCACATTACCACATGCTAAAACAATGCTCCAGCGCTGGTCTGGTTCCCACCACGGCCTTAAGTACCCATGGAACGCCTGATGAGCCTGATCCGCTACAGCTGCGGAGGGCGTGGTGCAGAGCTGCCAATCACCCGTCCAGGACGGCCCACCAGGAAGTAATCACACACAAATTCCAAAACACCACACTTTATTAACATAGGAAATAGGCAATCCCTTGACAGAGTCTTACAGCAACACAGATTTAGTGCAAATCGGCATCATAAAGCCACAAAAGGTTTGCCATGAACTTGAACACAATACTGGATATCTTTACAAACATGAAGTTCCACAAATTTTATTCTATGGTTCCTAAGCTCGTTTGTGGCAGCAAGCTGATTGGTTTCCCCTGAAACAACTGGGCATATTTCCATTTTTCAAACACCAGTAAACGGGAAAATTTTGTTTTAGCATATTACCTTATGTATACACTCACTGGTCACTTTATTAAATTTACTTGTTCAATTGCTTGCTTACACAAATAGCTAGTCAGCCAATTACATGGCAGCAACTCAAAGCCTTTTGTCAGGTTGGGGAGAGTTGGTCGAACCCAAAATGCAGGCAGACAAGGAGGAACCCAAAGTAAAACTAATTTATTAACAAAAAGGAGCTGACAAAGCAGCAAACCAAAACAAAGTCCAAAATGCTAACTAAATCCAAACACGAGAGGCAAGACATGAGAATCACCAGACAGCACATGAGTGAAGATGAACCAGTATTAAAGGCAGAGGGTAATTTGGAAGTGGACACAGGTGACAGATTCTAAACGAGGGACAGGTGCAGATGGGTGAGGCAGGCAGACAAGTAATGAACAGAGGAAAGATGAATAGTGACAGAAGACAAAGGGCACAAGGAGCAAAACTATTCAAAGACAAAAACTAAACATGAAGACAACCAAATAATAAGAAAAAGTAAACCTAATATGGTCCCCGGGCCGTCCACCGGAACTTTGATGTCTTTGTGCTTGTTTTGGTTGATTCCCTTGGTCTTTTGCCTTGTCGGGTTTTGTTTATTATTCTGCTTATTTTGCCCTCCGTCCTGCGCCCCCCCCACCCTCCCGTGCTAGGTTTTTGTTGTTTTGCTTTAGGGACTTCTGGAGCCGTCCCTTGGAGGGGGGATTCTGTAATGAGTTCATGAGTTTTGTTTTTGCTTTTTGCTTTGTCTGGTGTTTAGGGATGTTTTGGTTTAGTTCTTGTCTTTGTTTTTCATTACCCACTTGCCCTCAGTCTCCTCCTGCTTTCCTGTCCACCCATCTCCACCTGTCTTCAATCCTCGTTACACACCTGTGCCCACTTCTCCTGATTTCCCTCTGCTTTAAAACCTGGTCTTCTGCTCCACCTCCCCGCTGGTTCATTGTTCTCTGTCTCAGGTACGTCCATGGTTGTTGCTTGTTGTTTGGTTCATGTTCTGTCTCTCGTCCCTCCTCGCCTCGCCATTTAGTGTTTTTGTTATAGTCTTTTTGCTGCCACGCCAGCCTCTTGTTTTTGTTAGTTTAAAAAAAAAATTTTGTTCAGTTTTCAAAATGAGTCTGCGTATTGAGTTTGCCTTCTTCTCCTCGCCTTATGACAGAAATATCTACACAAATAGATAGATCTTATCATGATTTTCTGTTTGTTTTTGATAGCATGTAGGCTTCACTGATCTGAGCTCATACAACTAATTTTGGACTAAAACCAAATAAAAATGTATGATTAATGTTGACTATATCAAATTTACAGATGGAAGATGTGTTAACACAGATTACTGTGTTAAAGTGTAATGGTGTGAATGCTATTAAGCATTTACACCATTGTTTTCCTGTTTCTCTTTATTATCTATTATCTATTCTTCTTCTTTCACTATTCCGTACGTTTTTCGGCATCTAACTCGTTCCGCAATTTTTCAGCTATTTCAACCGTTCATATATCAAAACGTTCAGCTCATTAATGACAAGACCGCTATGACTTTTGGTATTGGTGCAAT
>NC_051431.1:33181892-33200886 GCF_001649575.2 Kryptolebias marmoratus | reverse complement strand
GGTCAGGGATCAGCTCTATGGGCTTTAAGGTGACATTTTTTTAAGCTAATTTCAGCTTTTTTCTTTTTGTTGTTTCTGCTTCTTTCAGCTAATTTTGGCTTTGTTCTTCTCATTTTCAGCTACTTTCAGCTAACTTTAGCTTTTTCAACTAATTTCTGCTTCTTTCAGCTTTTGTTCTTCTATCTTATGCAAATCTTCTTCAAATTAGCTTCTGTTTCACTTTTTGCGTTTTCATTAAACTTCAGCTGTTCAGCATATCTTCAACCGCTTTCAGCAAAATTATTCAGCAAAAAAAGCATCCACACTGCATTTTCGCAGGAAATGCAACTTCTCTAGTTAGGATATGTTTTTTTTTAGTTAAAATTTTTAATAACTGCTTTAAGGAACATTTTTTGTGTTCAGTCAAAACAGACTGATGTTATTGGTGAAAAGAAAACAAAAGGTCAAAATTACAACTGAAAATAAATTATTTTATAAAATTACTATAAATGCTGTAACAAACACCAACAATGACAGTATTGCTTACAAACGCAAGAACTAATGTGCACAATCAAAACATCTGTGTCAAATGCACATTAGATATAATTTGATGGTAATTGTATGTGACTTGCAACCTAATGAACTGCATTTCAGCTGAGAACTGACCTCTCCTCTCATGTTGGGATAACGACCAGGATAAACCTCTGCTTTTTGAACAGAATGTAACTGCAGCCTTAGCAGGCCCTCTTCCTCATCACTGGATTGTTCATCAATCGTCTCTCAGTCTGGATTATGTGTTGACTTCACCTTCTGACACTTCCTGCTCTATAGCATCTTTCATGTTAGAGTCTTGACCTTTCTCCTTGTCACCAGTGCCATGATCCAAGATCTGGTCAAGGGCCTCAATAACAGTATGTTGGTGGTTGTTGTGCTGCCACATAATGAACTGTGAACAAATCCTCAAAAACCTTTATATGCCAGAGCTGCAAGGAAAGGTTGTATATGACTGAAATGATACTGTGATTGTGAGAATGCCAACAGGTGCGTTTCTGGGGTAAAGATTCTATTAGGGACAGATTCCTGCCAGTATTGACATGGAAGCTGAAAAGGGGAGTGAGATGTTGTGTGTGAACTAAACTACATGTACAAATGCACTTGAGTCATTGCTAATATTTTGACCAGGAACATCAAGGATGTGACAAAGGAAGAAATGCATATTTCCTATTATCATTTATGTCAGTGTTTTATACTAGGATTATCTTATTTTGAAAACAGAATTACATCTCAAGCAGTAAATCATGTTATATGTGTCATGGTCTTAGCTAAGGTCTTAGCCCACATGCAGAACACCACTCAGGGGACAGAAGTAAATTTACAATTAGGTTTTATTAATTAGTCCGTCTGGACTCTGGAACAGCAGCTCAGGATTGGACACGTCACTGTGAGTGGAGACACGTGATTAGAAAAGTCTCTTGACAAGGCGGCAGAAAGAGTTCCAGACAGACAACAGCTTACAGTGGCGTGGAGTACTGGACGGCTGGGGAGAGAGGAGCAGAATCTGGGTTGGATCCAGGTGGTAATGAGGGTGAGCAGGGTTCGGTCTAGGAGGCGATCCAGGTGGTTAGGCAGCGTGGGAATCCAGGAGCGAGACGGCACGAGAAACTCTTCCAGGACTGTAGAACGGCTTGGTCATGAGAAATACTTGAACTTGAAAAAACCTGAAACAAGGCAAGCAAACATGAAATAGTTCTATGACAAGAACCAGAGCCAGGGCGGTAAGACACGTACCACTGAGTTAACACTCTGACAGTGAGGTGCTGGCTGCCAACTCCTTAAATGCCTCCTAGGTGATTGAGATGAGGAACATCTGTCTGCAGGGCCTCCAGGAGTGCTGAAGCCCCCTACTGGAGAATGACAGAATAGAACCCAAAAACCACCAGGATCACCAGACTCTGACAATATGTGATCTTGAGGTGTTATGGGGACTGTTACTACTCCTTATGTGTTCTGAATGACTCTTAGGTACTGCCACAACAAAGTTTAGCTTAAAATCTGTAAAATTGACTGAGTTGTGGCCATTTTGAATTTGCTAATGTCTGTTAGCTGTGGCAGCCATTTTGAATCAAATATTAATCAGTTGTAGATGTACTTCCAATGATTACTTTGAGAGTTTTATTAAAATCCATCTTTTAGTTCATGAGGAAGTTTCTTAAAATAGTTGACTAAAGTTAAAAAAAACTTGTGTTGCATGATCAGTTAGCACTCAGAGTTTGTAGTGAGGTCAGTGCTCTGCTTCTAAATTTCAAATTTTAGCTCAATGTCTGTAAAATTGGCTTATAGTCATTTTTGAAGGTGCATGTCATTTTTTAAGTTTTTTGTTTGTGTTTCTTAGCTATGATGGCGATTTTGAATGGGTTTGACTCCAAAAGTTAATCAGTTTTAGATGTACATCCAATGATTAGTCTTTGAGATTTTCATTAAAATAATCCACTGGTTTATGAAACATTTTGCAAACAGACAAACACACACATTCACAAAAAATAAATAAATAAAATAAAAACTTTTTGCCTTCAGAGGTGGGCAATAATAACTCACAAAATTTAAAGAAAATTATCAAAATTTATTTTGTTGGTTCAGATAACTTGTGTAGACAAAGTCATTGAATTTCATGTAAATGAGATCAAAAGAAAGGCACATTTTCTTTTACACATTTATTTTTCATTTCCCGTTTGCCATTACCTTACATTTAGTTAGTTACAATTGACATTGCACCCAGGAGTAGTGGGACAAAAAGAAAAATACAAAAAGTTTGAAAAAAAGATGCATAAAAAGACAACAAGGACACTAAAAGACAAAAAGGATACATGCAAAAACATAAAAAGACAAAAGGATTGTGAAAAAGACAAAAAAGATGGAGACTAAACAAAGGATGCATTAAAAAAACAAGAACTCTGAAAAAGAGAAAAAAGGACAAGAGAAAAAAGGACACACACAAAGAGATAAAAAGACAAAAAGAAAACATATACAGACAAAAGAAAACATATATATATATATAAATAATATGCTGAAGTAGAGCACAACGTTTTTGCTCTATCTGAGGAGATCTGTTCATTTTAATAAGCAAGAAATTGTACATAAAGTTAAATATTATAAAAATTGCAAAAAATAAAAATCACAGCTGTAATGTTCTGAAGGAGTTGAATATTTTGATACCTGAATGGCTGAAATAGCTAAAAGTGTGCTAATGTAGTTACAGTCCAAAAAGTACATAATAAACTATATAAAGAACAATAATAGCATGTATGCTGACTCAGCAATACCACTATAAAGACTATCTAAATTAGTTCTCTTACAATTAACGGCCCCTCCGTGAGGAAGCAATCAGTTGTGCTAGTTGTCTTGCAATGGCTGTTTTTTCCGGAACAGGGGGTGGCATTTTGTGTGGTGGACCGGTCCCACCTCCCTGTTCTTGAGTCACCTCATCGAAAACATCATCCGGTTCATCTGAGAGAGTGACAGGTCGGAGGAGCACAGTGCACAGCTCTTCAGGAGTCACCACAGGCAGAGCCTTTCCCAGTGATCTAAGAAAGGCTGAGGGTTCAGAGTAGCGACGGCGAGAAGGTTTGGGTCTGAGGGCTGGTTTTGGTTTGGATGAAGGCTCTGGGCTTGGAGAGCTGGGAGTCTGGACCACAGGAAGGGGGATTTGTAAAGACAGCCTTTTAGCATACTCACGGGATAAGCCAGAGCTGGATTTTGGTTGTAACTTCCAGCCAAGAGGATCGTGGCCCATGATTGACGATGTTGGGACAGAAGAAGGCAAGGAGCAGAAGGAGGTAATGGTAGAAGGTGATGCCCGTATGGGGGGGCACGAGTACCGCTTGAATGAGGATTGTGATATTGGTTGGAGGCGCAGAAGGGAGATACTTCGCTGTGGAGGTTGCGGTTCTTTCAGGATTTTCTTCACAGTAATGACAGGGGTGGTTCTGAATTCACCTAGGTCAATGGTCCAGCGTTGGTGATGGGTCCTTGTTAAGTTACAAGGTGTTGTTGAGGGCCCCTTTTTCTGGTTCTGGATGCGTGTTGGGACATACTGTGGTCTCTCTTTGTGGACACCGTTCTGCACTCTGACACTCACAGAATTATAATGTTCCACTTTTTTACTCATCTGCTTACACGTGGCACAGAGACCCCCAAAAGGGACTGAATCCACAGTATCAATCACAACAGAGGAGCATTTACTCATCTTTTTCTGTGGGGTCTGAAAGAGAGCAAAAAAACAGAAAGATTAAAGGCCTAGTATACTTTGAAGGAATGTATGTCATCTGCTGCTTTTTAGACTATGATCATCTTATGTTGAGAAATGAGTTGTAGCTGTTGATCAAACCTTGTGAATGACATTATGTGCAATGTCATGTGATCTGTGAGGGCTTGAAGTATGTATTGAGGATGACTCTCAGCTACTACCACACCAAATTTTAGCTCAATATCTGTAAAAATGACTGCATTGTAGCTTTTTGTGTAGCCTAAGTTTGATTAGCTGGTGACCATCTTGAATTGAGTTGACTCCAAAAGGTAATAATTTATAGATCTACAACCTTTTTGTTTTATTTCTGAAAGTTTCATTAAAATCTGTGCAGTGGTTCATGCGGTGTGTTGCTGACAGTCAGAATTGGCTGGTAGTGTTGGCAAAATTTCCAATATAGTAATTGAGTGTTCATATTGTGTTCAAAGTATGCATTGAGGATGACTCTCAGCTATCACCACACCAGATTTTAGTTTAATATCTGCAAAACTGGCTGAGTTGTAGCCATTTTTGTATTTGCTAAGGTAGCTTATCTGTGGCAGCCATTTTGAATCAGGTTGACATTCAGTGATTAATTTCTGATTACTTTCATCTGCATGTGTTCAATGGTTCAGGATATATTTTGCTAAAGGTACAGATGGCTGAACACATTCACACTCACACACTCTCACACACACAGAGAAAAAACATTATCACATTTTCACCTTCTCTGGTGGGAGATAATAAAACAGGAAACAGGTATTTCGAATGTTGTATTTTTGAAAAGAGGAACAGCAGACGCCCATTTTGACTTCTCACATGACGTTTCACAAGTTTCACATTTCAAAACTTTTATTTCTTGCAGGTATGTCAACACTCAGGTCAGTCTGTCAAGATCATTACTGATCATATAAATTCCAATCATTTTACATTAAAAGAGCATTTTAACTGATTTATACTTAAGCACATTAATACTACATTTCTTCAAGGTTTAGTCTGACATGAAACCAAGTTGTCCTTTTTAAACAGTCATAATTCTTGTGTAAAAATGTTATTAATCAAGAATTTTTTTAGAATGTTCTTTTAACTTTTGTTTTAAACAATCTAATTAAAAATATTCATTTAATTACTAGAATTTCTTGACAGAATGCATGTTGCCCACTTCCTTTCATGCCGGAGTTTTAGGCTAAGATAATCTTGTAAAGAGAAATGACATTAGGGGAGATCTCATGAGGTATAGTGATATAGTGAGCTCTCATTAGAAGCGCTAGTGCTGGAAGTATGTGTTGTGAGTGACTCTCAGCTACTACCACACATAATTTTAGCTCAGTAACTGTAAATCTAGCTGAGGTGTAGCTATGTTTGTGTGTTCAGTTGACTGTTGACTATTGCAGCCATCTTGAATTGGGTCGACTCCAAAGGTTTTTCAGTTGTACAGTCACATCCAGTAAGCTGGTTTCTGTGAGTTCCACTGAAATATTTCCAATTGTTTGTGAGACATTTTGCTAACAGATAGACACAGTCAAACCTAATATTTATAAACAAACTTAAAAACAATTTGTATAAAGCTCACAGTATGTTGTGAATGACTCAGCTAATTTTAGCTCAATAATCTGTCAAACTGACTGCGGTAACACCATTTTTGAGTCAAATAGCTCACTGGCCATCATGATTGGCATTGAACCCAAAAGGTAATCATTTTTAGATGTACATCCAATGATTACTCTCTGAGAGTTTTTTTAAATCTTGTTTATGAGATATTTTGCTGAAACTACAGACAAAAGAACACCCAAATACACGCAGACCCACACAAGCACAGGGGCAAACTCATAATGCCTGCACCAAAAGTGAAAGTGCCATTAAAATAGTGAAATTGATTAAATAAAATAAACCAAGTATTCTAATTATTGAAAGTTAACTTCTTCATTGCCTTTTATCTAAATGATCACTGTAAAATGTACATCTAAAATAAAAGTCACAAATTACTACGGCTTATATTGAGCTTTCAGCTAATGCCACAAAGGGAAATACAGTTTAAAATGTAAGATATTGTTTACCTACAGCGCAGCGTTGATCTTAGCTCCTTCGCTCTTTGCTAGTCTGTCTTAAAATTTTTGTCTCCATCTGTTTCCCTTCTATAAACCCACCCAAATCTAAACCACAACTTCCTCAAATGTACACCCTGAAAGCCACAGATTCCTCATTTCAGACTCAATCATACACACCCTCCCAGACAAATACCAGTTTGGGAGGGTGAACAGCCGTTTTCATAAACCATGAAGTAAGAAGATTGTGTAGAAGATGTTTCAGAAACACAGTTACACAACTCTTCAACTGTTAATCTCCATCTCACTGATGTACCTTACACAAACCCCACGCAAATTCACCATGTTGTCCACAGCTGATCACATGGTTTTCCCCATCTATGGTTCCAAAAAAGAGCCAATATGAAAGAACTGTGGACCAATTTGGAAAACACACACACCAAAGAAAACTCTTGTGGCCACCAGGTTACAAAAAAGGGAATCCATAAAACAAGATGAAACGAAGCACCCTACACCCCTAAACATGCTGGAGCAGTGGTGAAACAGATGCAACTTATTTGCTGACTCAGAGGTTCCCTGAAATGGATGGATTGTCTTCCTGCCTGTGTTTTGAGCGTCTCGAGCAGGGTAGTGTGGGTAGTATTGAATGTCAGTGGAAACCACTGTAACACTGTCAGTAACATGTTTTGTGGACCCAATGAGCTGTGCTGGTATGACAGTCTGAACACCAAACCTAACAGCAATGTACAGCAGAAGTTGCCATGGTTACTTTGCCTAAAAGAATCTGACTTCCTCATTAGACAGCCAGCTCCAACAGTCTTCAGGTAGTTGTGGGCTTTTTGCACTGGCCTTTGCATCAGTGTTATGCGAGGGAATCTGATTCGAGGAATGTGTTGTTTTTTTTATTAAGAAAAACCACGAGTCAGGAACTGCTGCTGTAGACTTAGACTTCTAAAGGACAAACTGACCACATTTTCTTGTTCTATTGCTGTTTTTACTTTAAATGGTCTTTAATTATTGCTGTCAGTAACTTTGTTTGTTTTTTTCTTCCCATAGAAACTACACCTGCTCCAACAGTTCTGTCTCTTTCCTGTCCTCTCTAACCCCAGCCAGTCAAGCCAGGTAGATGGCTGCCCTTCTTGAGCCTGATTCTGGTTCTGTTGGAGGTTTCTTCCTGTTAAAAGGGAGTCACGCTGAGCTGAAGTGGTGCAATCCGCTGCTTTCATCGCATACATGTTGAAATAAATGGCATCTGTTTTGGAATGAGTTACACTGCATCTAAATTGAAATATGTTTTTGTTTTATTTTTGATGGATTTCTTTTGTTTGTTTTTGTTGTTGTTGTAAATCATAACAAAAAAACAAGTTGCATTTCAACTACAGCTCTGCAGCTTGTTGTTTGTTGCACTTGATACAACTGTAAAACTGTTGTTCTGTAGGCAATGTTAATTCATGATTTTATTATATTAAAGTTTATTATACAGTTATAGCTACAAATACAATACAACAAATAGTACATTAGGTAATTATGTATGATTGTAAATCAATTTGATGTCAGTGTTATGGAGACAGATGATGCTATTCAAACTTTCTCAGCAAAAACCCACACAACTGTGCTGTTTATCAAATTAGATTCAGATGTGTTCAGTATTTATTTATGCTACACCTGACTGAATACTCAGAGCAAAACTATGAAGTACTGATGTATTCAAGTAGTATTGGTAATGCTACAACACAAGGTTGTCCCTCTGCTCTTCTTCTTATTACTTATTTAAACAGGTAATCTCATTGAGACAAGTAGTCTTATTTGCAAGAGAGACATGTAACAGATACAGAATAGTTACAAAATACCAATACAATAATCATAAAAACAAAAACATTATCTTGACATTTAAAAAGGAGAAAACAAAACCTAAAAACAAGAACAAGCTGGATTTTCCCATTTTCTTTGAAATGTGTTTAAAATATCCCAAGGGGATCAAATTGGACAATTTGAATTCTCACTGCAGTCTATTCCAGAAAGATGGAGCATTAAATAAGAAGGCTTTTTTTCCAAGATCTGTGCAAACTGAAGGGACACTGAAAGAAATAAAATCCTGGGAGTTCAGGCTGTGACTGTACTGTCTTTGTGATATCTTAGAATATAGATAAGAAGGCAGCAGGCCTTAGATGGATTTGCAAATAAAGGTATACCAATGTAAAAGTCTGTGGGTAGATGATGACCAGTTTATCAACAAATATAGACTACAGTTGTGTGGGAGAGGTTTACATTTTGTTATCTGCTACCTTCTTCTTCAATCAGTACTTTTCCTTGTCAGCCTGTCACACCCATCTTTAACTGTTCCTGGTTTACAATTAATCACCTGTGTCCAAATTTTCATTAGCTTATATATTCTGGTTCTTTGCTTTCCATTGCTGCTGGTTCATTGTTGGTACTATGCCACAGTCAAGTCCTCTCCTTGTCTCGTCACAATCTTGTGTAAACTCTTTTTTTTTTTTTTGCAAGTTTTGCTGCCACGTCAGCTTTTTGTTTTCACCTTTACTATTAATAAATCAGTTTTAGTTTTTAAAGCAAATGAGCCTGTAGTCTGGGGTGCTCTCTGTCACATCTGTCAGGTTGAGTCTCTCCGATTTGTTAGACACAATTCTAGAGTTCTCAGGTTAAATGCTGAGGTTGTCCTGAAAGAGAAATGTTGCAACTTCAACAAAACCTATTTGAGTCATTTAAGCAATTTGTGATTTGAGATAAGTAATACTCCCATTTTGCTTTCCTAATAGCTGCTGTACACTGGTTTTGTAAATGTCAAAAATGCAGCCAATCAGATTCAGAGCCAGATTTTCTTGCACATGCCTAAAGCTGGTTTCTCTTGTGCACAAGATTTGCTAACTCAGTGGTCAATCTAGGACTAACTTAACCCTTTACTCTTCTCTGCTGAAAAGAAGCATGTTTAAACTAGGCCAGCAATCAATAAAATATGATTTGTTAAAATTAAATAGATCCTGCAGAAAAGCCTACACATTTAAGTGCTTCATGAGTCATCTTTTGAACACAAGTCCCTAGCTGCACCCACTATGCAGTGATCACTTTAGTCAATAGAAAATACACCTACTGCTGAGTATCTATATTGCATATCTGTAATAAAAAGATCAATAAGAGATTATTTTTTTTGCCATTTAGGATTTAGACATGTGGGATTTTCAATTTGTGTAAAATTAAGAGACAATAAGCTTTAAAAATCATCAGACACTGATGTAAGCCAATCCCAACTGAAATCACCTACCAGGATAATTTCTTGAGATTGGAAATCAGATAATTGCTGAAATAATGAGGCCAGGGTATCAGCGGTAGCAGATAGAGGTCTATAACAGGTGACTACAGTCAAAAACTGCCTACTCAATATATCAATGTTTAAAGCTAGAAATGTAATCTTTCTTGGAACCAAGTCAGAGATGATAACATGCACCTTGAGGTAAGATCTAACATACACTGCCACACCACTTAATTTCCTAGGGCAGTCTGATTGTTAGATGTTGAACCAATTTAATGACACATCCTTACCTTGAAAACCATGTTTCAGAAATGGCAATAATGTCAGCTTTATCAAAATCAACCCAGATCTGCAGTAAATCTAGTTTTTGTAGTAGGCTACAAGCATTTATATGTAAAATGTGCAAGCCAAATATATTCTTAAAATCCACAGGTGTGTAAAAAGTAATCTTTAGATGTATATCTACAGCTGGTTAAGAGTTGAAGTCAACCAAATTCAAGATGACCACCACAGATGACTGATATTAGTAAACACAAAAATGGCTTTAACTCAGCCCATTTTACAGATATTGGGACAATTTTGGTGTGGTATTAGCTGTGAGTCATTCACAACGCATACTCTGAGCACTAACAGATCACAATTTAACTTTAGATCGCACATTTTGCAAGGTTTGACCAAAATGTCTACAACTTCCTAATTTCTCAACACAAGATGACCTTAACTACAATTCTGTCAGGAAAGGCAGCAGGCAATATGCATTCCTTGAAGGCACACCTGACTTTTAAATTGTATGTTTTATGACCTTCTTTGCCAGATCTGTCTTTAAGAAAGTATTTTGAACTTAATGAGACTTTTACCAGGATAAATAAAATGTAAATTAGTAATAATAAATGTTTTGTATTATTTTATCCCTAACTCTGTTGTATTAATGGGGAACAGTTTGATGATCATTATTTACTGTATACTGCAGAAGCTCCATTTCCCCCACACTTTATTTATGTATGCAACATGTTTGTTTCTCTTTTCCTTAAGAAAACCAAACATGTGCATTTGTTTGTTATTGAAACCGAACAAAGTGAACTCAGTTTTGGATGCAAAGTAGAGCACTCTGACATTTTATACCATCCTGTTCAAATAATGATTTCCAAATAACATCAGTTTGTGGGGGAAAAGTATGTCATTAAATGTTATTAATTTTTCACGTTTTCCTTTTTTGATTGCTAGGTAAAGTTCTTTTTACAAAAGAATAGTGACACCTTGCTGAAGTTTTCAATGACACAACTGTTTCCGTCACACAGATAAAAATATAGATGATATATATCTGCAGAGCTGTGCAGTGTGGTCAGGTTTTACAGTTTTGCACAGCAGATAAAAGCTTCAGAAAACAAAACCTAATGCAATGTTTTTACAGTTTTTTTATTTTATTTTTGTAGAATGACTGAATCAAATTTAACACTTGCAATTGAATACAATTCAGAGCTCGTCTCTAATTGCTTTGGCTTGAGATTTTTTTCTCCCACTTTTTTGTAAAAGCAGTACAAATGTCTGGTATTTTCCAACTGGTCGAACCCTGCTGCAGTATGCCACAGGTAGAGATAAATCTCTCACAATTCAGTAAGAGGCTAGCTTTCCTGAGTGGGAACCTTTGAAAATTGATAAACAGCAGGTTGCAGAAGCCTGGTGGACTTCTTTGTAACAACATACCACAGAAAGAAAAATGTTAGCACAGTGGTATTGCTGCCTGTCTTTGGAACAGACAATCAACTTCAAAAACTCAGTAAAGCAACTTCAAGCAACCTACAGGGCTATGCACTGGCAATACAGTTATATAACACACACATAAGTGAAGTGAAATTTATTTATATAACACTTTTCTGCAACAAGGCGATTCAAAGTACTTTTTTTTACATAAGCACCTAGCTCACCCTATTTTGCTACACGTTTCACTTCACTTCAAGCTTGGCTCCTCTACCAGAGACCTGGGAGTATCTTAGCTGCTTAGCTTAGCTTTCCTAGGACTGCACTCTTCTGGGCAGAGATCTGTGAGTGGCTCCAACAGATCACAGAGTCACAGCACTGAGTGCTTCAGTGATCACTGGTACCACTGAGACCTTGACTTTCCACAACTTCTCTATTTCCTCTTTCAGGCCTTGGTATTTCTGCACCTTCTTCCTGATGTTACAGCCACTTGGGATTGCTAAATTTATCCCCACTGCCTCCTTTTGTATATTATTGACCATCACAATGTCCGGCTGGTTAACCATCACCTGTTTGTCAGTCTGGATCTGTAGTTTCTCCATGGCTAGCCTAACATTAGCCTGAAGTGGGTGTTTTGGTCCATCTAGGTCTCCTTTATAACAAGAATGCAGTAACTTGTCTATCTTGCTGTTGAGAGAGCATGAATTGGCAAGCTGGACAGCTGGCTTGATCAGCCTTTAGCCCTATTCTCTTCCCCTTTTCTGCTTCCCGTGCTGCCTGCCTCTGCATCTTCTTTACAGGGGAATGGTAAGTACTTGGTTGTGCCTGACTTCCTTGCAGCCTCATCCTGGTTGCCATTTGCCTGAGAGATTTGTAGCTGTCCTGGATATCTGCAACATTGCCTTCAGGTAATTCAACCCCTCAGTTGTGATCACCTTGCCTCTCTTGGATGACATTCAACTGTATTTAACCAGTCTGAATTACATTCTAATGTCCTTGTTGTATATCCTGGTGAGGTGAATCAGTGACTCAGAGTCTCACTCATTTTTGGCATACAGCTTGATGTCATTCATGTAGAGAAAGTGAGTAATGACTGTTCTACTTTGGAACCGTTATACATAGCCATTCTTTGAGATGATCTGGCTGAGGGGGTTTAGGCTCATGCAGAACAGGAGTGGGGACAAAGCATCACTTTGGAACATGCCACACTTGATGCTGGCTTGTGAAACTGGCTTTGAAAATGGGCTGGGCTGTTTCACTTAACTTCATGCTTAGGTCCTCTCCCTGAGACCTGTGAGATATACACACACACACACATATATATATATATATATATATATATATATATATATATATATATAAATTGCAAATGTAACTAAGGTATCATAAATATAAGGGTTCTTATCACTATGACCCAGAGAAAACTACTTGAATCCAGAATGTCTATGATAACATATTCATCTGTGAAGATGATGTCTCTTTGTTATGCCATTTTGAGTCTTGATGCTACTTTCAGAGATCCATATTGCCAGACTGTCTGTGATATGTAATGCCATAATTATGTTTGTAAAATAAATTTTCTCCAGCTGCTAATTCTTGAGTCCTTGGTTTAATTATGAAGTAAGAAACAAAACAACGACAACAACACTATCTTCCATTGCATTTTCTTGATTATCTTCTGTTTAGTATTTGTTTACCACATTTTGCTCTTTGTCCTTTAACAGGCATGGCTCACAGAGATTCATGAGAATGCCCAGCAAGATGTGGTCATCATGCTGCTGGGCAACAAGGTGAGATCTTGTTGGCAACACAGAGAGGGATGGACAGATGAATTTATAGAAGGTGGGATTAAAGCCTCATGTAGCGGAATTGGAGTGTACAGTCAGTTCACCCGCTTCGGATGTTATCATCCCATAGAATGGTCTCAGTTGGTCCCTGCTCTGCCTGCTAGCAGGCTCAGTATGTTGTTATCAACCATTCGTATCGGTGATCACAGCTGCTTGTCGCTAATAGGACCATTTTTTTTTTTACCTTTTTTAAAAAAACTTTATTTACAATTTTTCTGCTAATTTGAACAGGATATTAAGAATTTACTAAAAATACAAAAGCCAAACGTATTTGTCATAAGATTTTAATTTGGTATTTAAAAACAACTCACTAAAATCTAAAACCGGAGTTAACAAGTTAACAAGCTAACAAAAAAAAACAAAAAAACTCCGGTTTAGGGTTAGGGTTAGTGAGTTTTATCTCTCCTTTGGGTTGTTGACACTTGTTTAATGCTTCCTAATGAGGCCAACATGTGAGTTGTTTTGATCAAATGTTCTAAGGTATGAATGGTTGTGATACTGCCTGGAAAACTGAGTCAAGGCTGCACTGTAGGTGTTCAAATGATGGAACCTGAGACCACCTCCTCAGTTTGTTGGTTTTTTATGTTTAAGCTGTATGTAGATGGCGTCTTTCATTCCTTTTTCAAATCACCCATCTTCCCTGTCTAAAATGTGCACATTACTGTTCTCACAAGAATGTTCCTTGTCCTTGAGATGTAGATGAACTGCTGAGTCTTGACCTGACAAGCTGCTCTTCTGTATTGTGCCATCCATCTGCCGTTTTGTTTCTCCAATATAGAGGTCTGAATATTCCTTGCTGCACTGAGCTGCATACAACACACTGAAATCTTGTGGTTAGGTGTTTGTCTTTGGGGTAATTCAGTCTGTCTGAGACTGCTCTTAGGTTTGAAATGCATTGGAATGATCTGCTTGGAAACAAAACTTCTGAGTTTTTTTCAGATACTTCAGCCACATATGGAATGACAATGTTCTTTTGATTGTTTTTCTTTTTTCCTTCATTTGGTTGAGTTGAGTGTTTTCCTGATTTCCTGGATGCCGTAATGTAAACCCAGTTAGGGTAGCCACAAGTTTGACGTACTGCTTTAATGTGTTTGTGCTTCTTGTCCTTTCCATCTGTCCTCGTGGGGATGTGTTTAGCTCAATGCTGTACAGTTCTGATGACTGACAGTTTGGGTGGTGTGATTCAAAAAGCAGATATTGGGCCTCTGTGTGTAATATTCCTGTAGATTTTGAAGCCGAGGCTTCCATCTGTCTCACCAAAATAGCTACCACTTAGATAATTCTGAGTCATTTCACACATTTGAGTCTTCATAAGCAAAGAAGACTTTTTGACTAGATCTCCAGATTATTTTACTAGACAGTCGGGCTGTTGTAAGACATGTGACAAGTGGTTTCTAATTTCGTTCTGTTTGTGTTCCAGGCTGACTCCACACATGACAGAAAGGTGAAGCGGGAGGAGGGCGAGAAGCTGGCAAAGGTGAGCCTTCTATAAAACACACTGACAATACACTGGCAGTGGGACACATGTAACAAAAATAAAAAGGTACTTTTTCCACACACACACAGCAACACAGCAATCAAAGCTCCTTCTGTGTCACCAGAATGTCATGATTAGTCTGTACAGTTAATGTGCTGTCAATGCACATAATGCTATCATTTAAATGAATGGTTGGCTCTTGCTGAATTAATTTTTCTCAGCAGGAAAACTAAGACATTCTGACACCGACACACTAAATGACTACATCTGGGGTTAGTTTTCATTAACTGTACTAGCTTTTGCTTAGAATGTACAAAAATTGGAAGAAAATTAGTTTTAAAGGCCGGCGAGATCAACTTCACACATGGAATAAGCATAAATCATGCGATTCTCTGTCTTGTATGGCAGGCATCCTTCCATTCATTGTGATGTGTGATTTCTGTTAAAAATTGGAAATTTTCCCATAAAATCAGCACAATAGTTCAAGTTTGTTTGTCATATGCTTTAAGTACAGTATACGTGAAATGTATTTTGCACTGGCTATCTCCATAAAAACTCAAAACTAGAAATAAAAGTCAAACAAGGGCAGCCTTTAAAAAACATTCCCTGAAAAAAATACTAGAACATTATAAAAATACATAAAAGCTCACCATATCAGCGGTTTACAGTATTCACATACATTTAGGAGTCAGTGTTCATGTGTGTGACAGCTGTAGGATTAAATCTGTCTCTGATTCATGAGGTCCGGGCATAAATACAGCGTAGGCGCCTCCCTGAGTGGAGGAGAGAGAACTGATTCTGCTCCGGATGGCATGAGTCCTTCATGATACTTAATGCTTTCCTCCAGTGTAGGAGTCTTCTATCTGAGGTGGTGAAGAACCAGTGATTCGAGAAGCAGTTTTAACAGTCTTCATTAGTGATTTGTGATGTGTCCATGACAAACAAGTATTTATCCAGTTAGGACTCTTTCTATTGTAGAAATTAATCAAGGATTTTTATTTGGACATACTGTAATGTTTTAGGCACCTCAGAAAATAAAGTGGCTGTTTTATGTTGTGTTCTTGGGTCACACAGTGAATGCATTTTAATTCTGTTCGGTTACAGTTATTGCTTCTTGTTGCTAGAAGGCGCTGCTGTGACGGCACAAGTCAAAAGAAACTGTGTTAAATAAAAGTATAGAGCAAGAACACTGTTCTGTAATGATGCCTTAACAATTACTGTAATAAATTTTGGATTTTAACTGTCATCTCCTGTTTTGTTACAACCACCACAACATTGTGCTTTCTTTATCACAAAGTATGTGTACAAGGACTGTGAGAGGGAAGTTGGAAATAAAAATGCCAAAAAACTTGAAGTTGTTTACAATTTCACTTCCTGAATTGCTTATGAGATCAGGAGGGCTTTTATTCTTCTAAAATCAACAATAATCTCTTTGTTTTTGTCTGCATTCATGGCAGGGTTTCCCCCAGTGTATTATAAGCTTCTGCTTGTTTATTGTAAAAAACGTCTTTTTTTTTTTTCAACCCGCACCCCGAAATCGCTACTGTTCTCTACCTCTTAACACGATATCACCTACTACAACATACAACATGTTGTGGAGAAAGGGTCAAGATGTTGGACTCATTTCTTTTTTCGAAGTCAGAGGAGCAGTGGCGCAGACACCTGCTGACCAAGGAGAGCGCACTGACATATAAAGTGCCAAAGCAGACAACAGCTCTACAAACAGAGTCACTCTGAATCACCCCCGCGCAAAGTATGACCTGCACGCAAACATATGACTTGCACAAAACAATAAAAGACATTTTTAAGAGAAAACACCCAAAATAAATCAAAAGCCTATTTCAATGTAATGTATGTGAAAACGTTTTTATGGATCCCCTCTTATCTTTGTTTATTCTGTTAAAGTCAGTAAAGACAAAACTGTTTCTTCTTGGTGTTATTTTACTAAAAGCAGCAATCCTTGAACTTCTCTCAACACCTTCTTTGTGTACCACTAAGTATTAAACAAGCGTGCTAACGATTTCTATGATAACTGTGACTTTTACATATCAGTGTTGTGCAAATCACTAAAACTTGCATCAATATCTCATATATATCCTAGGAGCTATGCTGTCAGGGGCTTCATGCCCCTACTAGGGTCACCCAAGGCAGACAGGTCCTAGGTGAGTTGCCAGACAAAGTGCAGCCCAAAGACCCCTTATGATGAGCAACAGAATTGTACTCAGTGTTCCCTAGTCCGGATGCGGGTCACTGGGGCCCCACTCTGGAGCCAGGCCTGGAGGTGGGGCACGTTGGCGAGCGCCTGGTGGGCGGGATTTCGCCCATGGAGCCCGGCCGGGCACAGCCCAAAGAGGTCACATGGGTCCCCCTTCCCATGGGCTCACCACCTATGGGAGGGGCCAAAGGGGTCGGGTGCAATGTGGGATGGGTAGTGGCCGAAGGCGGGGACCTTGGCGGTCTGATCCTCGGCTACAGAAGCTGGCTCTTGGGACATGGAATGTCACCTCTCTGGTGGGGAAGGAGCCTGAGCTGGTGTGTGAGGTTGAGAGGTTCCGGCTAGAAATAGTCAGGCTCACCTCAACGCACGGCTCTGGCTCTGGAACCAGTCTCCTTGAGAGGGGTTGGACACTCTTTCACTCTGGAGTTGTCCCCGGTGAGAGGCGCCGAGCAGGAGTGGGCATACTTGTTGCCCCCCATCTTGGTGCCTGTACGTTGGGGTTTACCCCGGTGAACGAGAGGGTAGCCTCCCTCCGCCTACGTGTGGGGGGACGGGTCCTGATTGTTGTTTGCNCTTATGCACCCAACAGCAGTTCAGAATACCCACCCTTTTTGGAGTCCTTGGAAGGGTTACTGGAGGGTGCCCCTCCTGGGGACTCCCTTGTTCTNCTGGGGGACTTCAACGCTCACGTGGGCAATGACAGTGAGACCTGGAGGGGTGTGGTTGGGAGGAATGGCCCCCCTGATCTGAACCCGAACGGTGTTCTGTTGTTGGACTTCTGTGCTCGTCATGGATTGTCCATAACGAACACCATGTTCAAACATAAGGGTGTCCATATGTGCTCTTGGCACCAGGACACCCTAGGTTGCAGTTCATGACTTTGTTGACTTTGACTTTGACAGTTCATGACTTTGTTGTTGTTTCATCTGATCTGCAGCCACATGTCTTGGACACTCGGTGTGAAGAGAGGGGCAGAGCTGTCAACTGACCACTACCTGGTGGTGAGCTGGCTCCAATGGTAGGGGAGAAAGCCTGTCAGACCTGGCAGGCCCAAACGAGCTTTGAACAAGTCCTGGGGGAGACGGGGGACATTGAGTCCGACTGGGCCATGTTCTGTGCCTCTATTGTCCAGGCAGTTGACCGGAGCTGTGGCGACAAGGTGGTTGGTGCCTGTCGTGGCGGCAACCCTCGAACCTGCTGGTGGACAGCGGCGGTGAGGGATGCGGTCAGGCTTAAGGAGGAGTTTTATCAGGCCTTCTTGGCTTGTGGGACTCCAGAAGCAGTTGACGGGTACTGGCAGTCCAAGCAGTATGCGGCTCGGGTGGTCGCTGAGGCAAAAACTCGGGCATGGGAGGAGTTCGGAGAGGCCATGAAAAAAGACTTCCGTATGGCTTCGAGGCGATTCTGGTCCACCATACGGCGTCTCAGGAGGGGAAAGCAGTGCAGCACCAACACTGTTTAGAGTGGGGGTGGTGTGCTGCTGACCTCAACTCTGGATGTTGTGGCTCGGTGGGCGGAATAATTTGATCTCCTGAATCCCACCAGCACGTCTTCCATTGAGGAGGCAGAGCCTGGAGACTTTTGGTCAGGCTCTCCAATCTCCAGTGCTGATGTCACCGAGGTGGTTAAAAAGCTCGCCCGGAGTTCCTTAAGGCTCTGGATGTTGTAGGGTTGTGTTGGCTAACGTGACTCTGCAATATTGCGTGGACATCAGGGGCAGTTCCCCTGGATTGGTAGACTGGGGTGGTGGTCCCCTTATTTAAAAAGTGTGTTCCAACCACAGATGGATCACACTTCTAAGCCTCCCTGGTAAGGTCTATTCGTGGGTTCTGGAGAGGAGGGTCCATCGAATAGTCAAACCTCAGATTTAGGACCAGCTCTATCATTCTCAAATCTTAATCTTAGGATTGTGTCTCTGCTTTTTGCAGATGATGTGATCTTATTGGCTTCATCAGGCTGTGATCTACAGCTTTCCCTGGAGCGGTTCGCAGCCGAGTGTGAAGCAGCTGGGATGAGGATCAGTGCCTCCAAATCCGAGGCCATGGTCTTGAGCCGGAAAAGGGTAGAGTGCCTTCTCCGAGTCGGGGAGGATGTCCTGCCCCAAGTGGAGGAGTTTAAGTATCTCGGGGTCTTGTTCATGAATGAGGGAAAAATGGAGCGGGAGATCGACAGGCGGATTG
>NC_051431.1:33163881-33181258 GCF_001649575.2 Kryptolebias marmoratus | reverse complement strand
ATATATATATATATATATATATATATATATATATATATATATATATATACACATACACAGACAGAATGGCCCACGCATGGGTCATACGCTTGCGCGGGGGTGATTCGCTATTGCGCGTCGTTCACTGGGTGTCGCGCCCAGCTCATTCAGTCTTGTGCGTGGGTCTGTACATAGAGCTTTTACTGGGGCCGCAGTTAAATGAGGCAGAGCCATCTTCAGCTACCACTGAAGTTAGCAGGTCGTCGGAGCCACAGCAATAAACATTGAATGAGTGGGTTTAACCAAAAATGATTAGTTGGGCCAAAATTCAGTGGGTGGCTTTACAAGACTGAATATGGTACGCATGTTTTGTACTTAGTGAAAATATTAATATGACACGTGCTAATTTATCCCTGTTTACCAGTAAAATGTTGCTATTAAATTCAGCATTAGATATGCTTTGTTTTGTTGTTAAGGCTTTTTTGTGGCCTTCTTATGTATGTTTTGTCAACACAAGGAGCTTCAGTTGGGGTCTTCATTGAAGCTCCCTGTACGACGTATAGGCAAGATTTACGAAACGCGCATATTAGCTCACTCCACCATCGAACAAGCATTGAGATGGCAGCACAAAAAAGCAATACAAAAAAGCAAACAATAAATAATATGGATACATTACACTGACTAAAATGAATTAACCAACCAATAATTAAAATGAAACATCTGTAATGTTTTTCATGTTCTAGGCTTGTCAATCAATTTGTATTTATTTGTATTGTATTTTTGTATAAAAAAGTATTACAAAAGTGCCTTTTTCGTAAAACTGTAGTTGTGTAAATATCTGACACAAATATCTTACAATATCGCATAAAAAATAGCCATATTTTCAACTTTCCTGTCAACTTTAATCTTTTTTTTTTTACTAAATTATAATCGCAAATATGCATATCCGAGCTACTTCTATACCTTAAGTGTCATATTTAGCTAGTAGAAGTCTACCTCTGTCAAACAGACAATCTTTGGTTAACCATGACGACAGCGAGGGGTAAAGTACATAAACATACGTACCTGTAAGCAGTTGTTTGATTTAACCGTCAAGCAACCCAAGGATTTGTATTGTTCAGAGTGTGTAGTGTGAATGACTCAAAATTTTAGCTCAGTATCTGTAAAATTGACTGTTTTCTAAGGTCACTTGACTGTGGCAGCCATCTTGAATTGAGTTAGCTCCAAAAGTTGATCAGCTTGATAGCGGTAAATCCAACTATTATTCCCTGAAAGTTTCATTAAAATCCGTCCACTGGTTCATGAGATATTTTGCTAACAGACAGAACTGACCCCAAACTGTCAATGGCAAAATTTAAATAGAAGATCTTGCACATATGTCAGCACTCAGAATATGTACTGGAGATCAGTCTCGGCTACTACCACACCAAATTTAAGGTCAGTATGTGTAAAATTTACACTAATAGCCATTTTTGTTGATTTGTTTAAGGAGTTATGTCACATACGGCAAAAGATATTTAAAAAACCCAGCAGTGGGGCCAAACCAAGCACTCTTATCTTTTGCTTTTCTAAGGACTCTTGTTGCACCTATAATTGGCCAGAGTTTTAAAATCAAGATTGGGTTTCTTAAGTAAAGGTTTAATTCCAGCAACCTTAAAGCTCTGTGGTGCATAACCAGTCATTGGAGACAAATTAAGTAGATCTAAAATGGGGACATTAATTAGGGGAAATACCTCTTTGAACAGTCTGGTTGGGATGGGATCTAGCAGACATGTTGGTGGTTTGGATGAAGCTGTTATTTTTGTCAATTTGGAAAGCTCAACAAGATAAAAACAGTCCAAACACAAATCAGGTTCTAGTGGCACTTCTAAAGCTACCTCATCTGACAGAATCAGAGGCAACAGTAGGAAGGATGGTGTGAATTTTCTCTTTAATTAAAATATTTTTTTTTCTAAAGAATCTCATGAAGTCATCACTACTTAGAGTTATAGGGATACATGGTTCAACAGAGAAAGGACTCTTCATTAGTTGAGCTACAGGACTAAACAGAAACCTGGGGTTGTTCTTGTTCCTCTATTAAAGATTAGTAATATACAGTTGTAACTTTACAAATGGCTTTCTTGTGTGTTAGCAGGCTATCTCTGCAGGTTAAATAAAAATCTTCCATGTGGAGCGCTATTTTCTTTCCAACTTTCTAGATGCCTTTTTAAAAGTAAATAGCTCAGTTTCTATCCTGTTCCTGAACAGGATGATTTAATGAATTTAACTGATCTGTGTAACCAACCCACACAGATCAGTACCTTCGTTCGACTCTCACCACCCTCTGGAACACAAACTCTGTCATCAGAACGCTACAGCATTGGGCTGAACACGTCCCCACGAAGACAGAAGGGAAGGAAATCCACTAAACACACCACGGAACAGCATTAAACAGAGGAGGAGGTCTCAGATTCCAACTTTCAGAAACATATAATGGAGCTTTAGGCCTGATCCCCAGTCAGTTTCCCTCCAATCAACACCTGCACTCATGTGACCAGAGGAGCCCATCTTGGTGGAAGTAATAACAGTAGTTTTTCTGTGCAGGAATTCGGAGTACCCTTCATGGAGACAAGTGCTAAATCTGGACTGAATGTGGAACTAGCTTTCACTGCTGTGGCCAGGTGAGTCAATAAATGGATTTCAATGAACCATTCACCAAATAAACATCCACAACTGATTAACCTTTGGACGGAATCAAATTGAAGATGGCCACCACAGCTAATCAACCTTAGCCTACCCAAATGGCTGTAATACAGTCAGTTTAAAAATATTGACCTAAATTTCGTGTAGCATCCACAACACAGATTCCAAGTTCAAACAGATCATGCATATAACGCAAGATATTACATTTCATGAGATCGGGCAGAATGTTATTTTCAGGATTTTACCCACATGGCTGCAACGCTGTCATTGTTCATCATAGGTTGATGTTAGTATAAAATTCTGGCATAAAAAGGTGGTGAGTGACATGCATTCCTTATTATTGACCAGAACCATTCGGTGAACCCACACACTTAATGGTGTGTGTGTTTGTTTCAGTACACCTTATCATTTTCCATTTTCACTGTTTGTTAGATTCTTACTTTTTAGTCCTTGTACTTTTCCACATTTTGTCACATTACAACTACAACCACAAACTTCAAAGTGTTTTACTAAGAGCTGATGTGACCAACACGAAGTAAAGTCCAATAGTGATGTGGAAAAGACAATGATATGTAGTTTTTAATTTTATATATATAAACTGAAAAGTGCAACATCCATTTGTATCCAGGTTGTATTTGTTAAGTTAACTGGTAACGCTAAATTGTTTTTCTGTATTTCACACAATAAATACAGAAAATAAACACAAACAACTACCCAAAAGGTAACAAAACCCAGATCCCGACAGTTGGTAGTGGCAGCCATCTAAAAAGGGGCCAACTCCAAAAGCTAATCAGTTGTAGAAATACATCTAGTGATTACTTTCAGAGAATTTCAATAAAATCCATCCACTAATTCAGAGGTTCCTAACCCTGGTCCTTGAGGAACACTATCCTGCATGTTTAAGTTGTTTCCTTGCTTTGGCAAACCTAAATTTGAACGAGTGAGTGATTAACAGGCTTCTTTAGACATCGAAGACCTGCTGAAAAGTAGGGAAACAATAAACATGCAGGATAGTGTTCCTCAAGGACCAGGGTTGGGAACCACTGCACTAGTTCATAAGAGATTTTACTAACAGGCACACAGACATGGTCAAAACCATCATCAGTAAATAACCATGATAATTATAAAAAGTTAGGTTAAAAAATAAATTGAACATTTATTTATACATTTTGTCGTTCTTTTTGAATCAATCCCATCTATGTTTTCAGAAAAGCCTAAAGAGCACAGGTCTGATCATAAATGGACAAATTACCTTAATGTCATTACATAGTACAGAGGATTTGTTCTGTATAATTCAGTTAGAAACAAGAAAAAATGGAAGTTTTGAAGATGATCAAATATCCACAAGATAAAATGTGTTTGTACTATGATACTGCTGACTATGTTTTTGTCTCTACCAGAGAGCTGAAGCACAGGACCATGAAGGAACCAGATGAGCCAAAGTTTCAGCTGCAGGAGTACATAGACAAAGAAAAGGTTGCTGGTTGCTGCCGGTCATAGACCACATCCTGTCCGTCTACATGTTTGTGCCAGAAAAAGAGTGAAAATGGGAAAATTATTTTAAACAAGACAGTCAGATCATCTATATTTGTCTAGAAATTATCCTGAAATTCTCTTTATAATATTTCTCTGTGGTTATAAAGACAAACTACTCTCACCCATCCCATCTGTCCACTGCAGCTGTCAATGTCATAACCACTAAAGAGAAACACTGGAATGGCTGCTTACAGAGCTAGGTAAGATATTTGGCAGCCATCTTGTGAGAAGCTACAACTATCACTCTGTTCTGTTTACATGTTAAAGCCGCCAATTGTTAATGCTTTGTGTGTGTGTGCTCTATGCTGTTTCATCAGTTCAAAAATGCATATAAATAGTTTTGTTTTACTTAAAAAAACATCATACATAGTATAAAAACGGAAGACAAGAATATTCAGTAATGAGCCTCCTAACAAGCTCAGTCAGCAATATCAGGAGAAACATGTTAACCTGGCACCTCTTCTGTGATTAAAATGACCAAGTGCTGTAATCATTGTAACCAAATCAGAACAGAACTGTACGTTCTTTACAGGTCTGCTTAGTCTGTTTAGTGACATTTAACAAGAAGGTTACCAAACCTGAGACTTGAAGTGCACTCAGTCTCAGACTCTTTTTGACTCAAATATTTTGTATATATTTTTTTTAATTTATTTAAAAGGTAAACAACAACTCTTCAAGCCAAACTTTGTTCTGTTTGATCAATAAAACGGTCACTGTTTCGCAATGCCAACGTAGATAGTCGTCTGTCACCTCTCCAGCAGACCCCTCCCCTCTGCTAATATGTCTGGTTCCTTGTCTTGATTCGGGAAACTGAAATAGTCAACATAAAAATTGATTTAAAAAGCAGGTTAATTCACATGACCATGTGGAGCCTGGCTGTGGTGACTGATCAGTAGAGACTGCAGGTGACATAAAGCAGACATTTATTTTAGATGCTGCTAATATGTTTTTATCATCTTGTGATCCACAGACATACTGAATACTGGTCATACTGGTCATGTTTTGGGTGATTTATGAACCAATATGGAATAATACTCACCAATGAATAGTAATGCCACCTTCCTTGAAGTTCTGGTTCCAATAATCAGAATAATTAAAGGCAAGACATTGGACTCGTTTGTTGAGGTTTTGCTCTGATATTGATGGTCTGCCACGATTCTGGCAGCATCTAAGCACGCCCACATTGTTACACATAGTTTTTCACAAAATGGCAGCACAAACTCTTAACTCTTAACAATGCAGTGTTTCTCTAGTTCAGTGGTTATAACATGCATACACACATTTCAATGATAAAAATATATGAAAAAGTTAATTTATTAAAGCAGCTAAATTTAAAAAGTGAAACATATATTATATAGATTCATACCACACTGAGTGATATATTTCTTGCTTTTATTACTTTTAATTTTGATTATTGTGGCTTACTGCTAATGAAAACACAAAATGTAGTTTATTAGAAAATGAAAATTCACTTCAGATCAATAAAAAAAAATTGTAATGCAGAAATGTTGGTCTACTGCAGTGGTTCTCAAATAGTGGGGCGCGGTGCGATACCTGGGGGGGGGCGCGTGTGACCCCGGGGAACAGGGGTCACAAGCTTTTTTTTTTGGGCCGTACTAGTATAAAGTGTAATTGCGCATCCACTACAGTAGGGGGCAGTGGCGCTGTCATTGTTACTTCTGTCACGTTTGCAAGCTGCCGTTAAAACCTAAAGAAGAAGAAGAAGGTTAGCAGTGTTGAGTCAACAGAAGCTCCGACTGCGTTCTGTCTATAACCTCCGTTATTCAACATAACAACGCCCAACATGGAAAAGTTTTTAACAGGGACGAAAAGAAAAGCGGAGAGAGACAAAGATGAGACAAAAGAAAGTCACCCGAAAGCTAAGACGAGGAAATACGACGAAGCGTATTTAGCCCTTGGCTTCACTGTCACTACAGTTGGAGAAGAGGAGAGACCGGTGTGTTTGCTGTGTCTAAAAATGCTCGCAGCGGACAGCATGAAGCCAAATAAATTAGCGCGTCACTTAAATACTTTACACTCCAATCATGCCGATAAGCCGCTAGAATCTTTTCAGCGAAAACGTGCTGAATATTACCAACAGTCATCCCGCTTTGTGAAGGCTACTTCAGTAAACCATCGAGCGCGATTAGCGTCATATAAGGTAGCGTACCAAATCGCGCAATACAAAAAGCCTCACACCATAGCAGAGGAGCTGATACTGCCGGCAGCATTAGACATGGTCTCTGTCATGCTGGACGACGCCAGTGCAGCAAAACTTAAACAGTTCCCAGTATGACTGGGTGAGAGACCCTTTCAGTGCACCAGCTCCAACTGGTTTCAGCTCTGCAGAAGAGGAGCAGTTCATTGACATGATGTCTGACTCCACATTGAGACTGAGTTTCACATCACAGACACTGAGTTCATTCTGGTTGAGTGTAGAGAGGCAGTATCCACTCTTAGGGGAGAAAGCTATAAGCATTCTGCTTCCTTTTTCAACATCTTACCTTTGTGAGATTGGGTTCTCTGCTGTTGCTGCACTGAAGACCAAGTACAGGTCCCAGCTAAACATTGAGCAAGAGCTGAGAGTTGCACTATCATGCTTCGAACCTCGCTTCGAAAAGCTGTGCACTGCAAAACGTGCTCATTGTAGCCATTAAACCTGACTTCCTCCTCATTTTGATCAAAAAAAGAAAGAAAAAATGAGCACAAATTGTTTAATTCATTTTTGTTTTTTAGGTTCAAGTGTTTTATATATTGTGCTCCTGAGTTAATGTTGCTGAACTGAATATAAATCAGTTATTTTTTTAGTTTTTGTAGTTTATTACTTATTATAATTATTAAATATTATTTATTGATTTGATTTAATTTTGCAATGGCGCAATTAGTTGGTCAAACATGTTTACAGTTTAAACAAGGATTTATTTATTTTTCAGGCATTGTTGCACTTAAAATCTTTTCTGACTTAAAACACGATTTAATAAAGTTATTCTTTGTAAGTTTGACCATATGTCTTTCTTTTTTTTTTCTTTAATGTTAAGGATAAAATGGTATGCAGCGACGGATAGTCACGGTGGGGAGTGGGGGGCGCGAATAGTTTTCTTCTTGCTAGGGGGGGCGTAACAGAAAATAATTGAGAAGCACTGGTCTACTGAAAAGCATGTCAATGTACTTTACAGTATATGCACTCTTGGCATCATGGCAATACAGTACTTTGTCAGGGATCATTCTGAATGAATTACTGCATCAACGTGGCTTGATATGGAGGCCATCAGTCTCTGAACATGCTGAGGTGTTACTGTATGGAAACCCAGGTTGCTTTGATCGTAACCTTTAGCTCTTCTGCATTGTCGGCTCTGGTGTCTCATCTTCCTCTTGACTAAACCCTAGAGATTCTCTTTGCGCTTAGGTGGCTGCCAAACAGGCATAGTGATACCTTGGTCTTTAAAGCAGGTACTGATACTTTTTGCAGCATGAGCAGGTGCCAAGTCCCGTCGGAAAATTAAATCAGCCTCCCCAAAGTGAAGTGAAGAGCTCTAAAATGGCCTGGTAGACATCTGCGCTGACTTTGCACTTTATAACACCAATGGACTGCAGCAGATGACTTGGCTCCTGGATCCATCTGTGTGCGATGGTGGCTCCGACTGCAGCTGAAGTCCACACCTTGTCAATCTGTTGGTCTTATGTAATACACTAAACTGAATCTTTGGGTTTTCATTAGGTGTAAGCCAGAATCAGTAAATTTATCACTGTGTAAAATGAATTTATATGATTTATAAGTTTTTCTTTTTGATTCAGATTATTAACTTCTATTCTAACTTCTATTCTAACTTCTATTAACTTCTATCTACGAAATATTCTAATTTGTCAAGATGTATGTCCACTTTCACAGCCTATTTTGCATCACTAATTAGGTACTTTACATACAAATTAGTACCATATTAAATCTTAATTAAACAGTCCTAAGAATCTAAAAATTCTGTATTCTGAATGACTTAATTCTACAATGAATAGACCATTAATTATGAATTTTCTTGGAACGCTCTATTAAGTTTTGTGTAATAAAAGTTGACAAAAGGCCTGTTGCTTATTAACTATGAGTTTAACAAGATGTGCTTAACATGTGCCTTTTAAGGGAGGAATAAAATAAGTGTTTTTATGGAACAAAAACACAACTTCAGCATCTGAGTAATAAACTGCAACTTGAAATAAATTAAGTAAATAAAGTTAAAAAGAATGCACAACTTCTGTTTCCTTTCTAAGTAAAAAAAAACAACATTTAATTTATTCATCAAGTTGAAAACTAATTTTCATATTTAATCAACAATAGTGGAGGATGTTCTCCTGTAATAGGTAATAAAAGTTTTACACCTTTGAAGAAATATCAGGATCGCTTTTTTATGGTCCCGAATCTTTAACTAGTAAGAACTAATACAACCCCTTGTCAGGGGTTGGGATGACGGAGACAAACCCAGAGCGCAGACTCATTGCAAAAGAAATAACAATTTATTAAACTAAGGGATAACAAAAACAAAGAGCTGACATGGCAGCAAAAACATCCAAATAAACTAAATCCAAACTAAGGCAGAAAACAGGATGAGGATGAGGATGAAGATGGGGATGGGGATGGGGATGGGGATGAGGATGAGGATGGGGATGGGGATGGGGATGGGAATGAGGATGGGGATGAGGACTGGGATGGGGATGAGGATGGGGATGAGGATGAGGATGGGGATGGGGATGAGGATGAGGATGGGGATGGGAATGAGGATGGGGATGAGGATGGGGATGAGGACTGGGATGGGGATGGGGATGGGGATGAGGATGGGGATGGGGATGGGGACTGGGATGAGGATGAGGATGGGGATGGGGATGGGGATGGGGATGAGGATGAGGATGGGGATGGGGATGAGGATGAGGATGAGGATGGAGAAAAGGCAGGACAGAAACACGCTACGAGCAACAACAAACAATGAACCAGCGGAGTATTGGAAGAAGTGACCGTGTTTTAAACACTGAGGATGATCAGTTAAGTGGGAACAAGTGAGTGGAGATAATGAAGGGCAGGTGGAGATGGGCGTGGCAGGGAAACCGAGAGGGAGACTGAGGAGGAATGAATGAAAACACAAACATGAGGGACAAAGACAAAACCCGAACAGAACAAACCAAAAAGATAAACAAAACCAAATTACCAAACAAAGAGAAAACCCAGAAACCCCACACCCCTAGATCTTTAGGACAACGCATCTTCCACATTTTGGAGTACAAATTGCAAAAACACTGTAACAAAACATAAAAAACTATCTTTTAATTCTGGGTATCTAACCAAACTATTAATGAATTAGCTATTTTGGAAACCTTCCTTCAAATTGGGCAAAATGTTGTGATTTAGGAAGAGCTCATTCATATGTGTGTGGTTCGAGCCTTAATAACACCAGTAGCTTGTTTTTTTAATTACATCAAATAGGCCATATTTTTAGGTGCTGTTATTAAGACAGACAAACTAGTCTTGTTGTGTTCCTACTTTATAAGGCTCATGTTGAGCAGAGTTTATTAACCTACAGCCTCTTTGTTTACTACGAACAGACAGAAAAGCTTATTGTAGCTTATTTCAAGGAAATTCAAATTTGATGGTCTGTAATTATCAGGCCATGTTAAGTATCAGAAACTACATCAGCACAGACTGTACACTGCACTTTACAGATGAAAGACAACAACAAAAAAACGAGCTTCGCAGCAAGAAGGTTGCAGGTTCAAAACCTAACTAGGGCATTTCTGTGCACTGTCTGAGAGTTTTAGGCAAATCCATCCTCTGGTTTATGGGATATAGCTAACACTACAGACACGAGCGCAAACATTACCCTTGCCTCTTTCTCCTTAAGACACTAACTATTGATAACTATTAGACAGAACATCACTTCAGAAAGAACCAGACTGTCCAGTTAGGAGTATTTGACTCAACTTGTATTTTCCCACTGAGGTTTTCCAGTTCCTGTCTGCCATCAGATGAAGTTGAGTCAGACAAATAAATTCAAGACAACTGATTTTTGATTACTGGTTAATACACAGAGCTGAGCTAATTTCATCTGTTAGCAGAAACACATTTCAATCACATTTCATATTGGTCTCTGCAGGTTTTCTAATAAACATTTCAGTATTAGCAATGTATTCAGAAGAATTGACCATGCATTCTGAGTGACTCATATTCTTATTACCTTGCATTTGTGTCTTGTTATTATTTTCATTGTATGAATATTTTGTGTTCAAAATAAAGTATCAGTTAGTGAATTTTTTTTTCCCCTTCTCTGAATCTTTACACCCACCTTCTGGCGATAATTTGTACCAACAACAAAACACTGACTTAAAAACAGCAATGAGAAACATAGTCAGCAGGTTTTTAAACGTCAGCACGAAGGTAAGACTTTTTCTTTAGTATCAAAATGTCTATTGTCTCCTCTAAAATACATTTTAACAATACCTAAAATTAAACCTACAACCTTCAGTGAGATGTCATGTTCTTATTCTGGTCTTGTCTGTGAAACAGCTTCCCTGAAGACTTAAGGAAAACTGAGTGTGTTGATGTTTTTTTTAAAGCAAACTCAACAATCATCTGTTTGTTTTAGATTTTAGATGAATTTATGATAGTCTGCCCAAAGGAAGAAATAAAAGCCACTGACATTAAGACACAAAAGCTCAATGCAGGGAGGGTTTCACCCCAAGTCCAGCACCCTGAGACAGAGGACTAGTGAGCATCAGAGCCACCATACTGGATGAAACAACCAAGGTCCTGGAGTATATCAGGAAGAAAGGCCCCAACAATCTGCTAAGTGAATGTCTCAGGCAGCAGAAACCCAATGTGGAAGAGGAGAAAGAGGAACCCTCATGGAAGGACAAGCTCCTGTGGGGCATCTACCACAGGCAGATTGAGGAAGTGGCTGATGTCAGTGCCTGCCTGCCTGCCTGCTAGCCAGATAGCAGAGCAGACATTTTACTAGAAATAAGTCACACATTATTCAGAATACAAAGGATGGGATTAACTGTAGTATTTCTTTGGGTACCAGCACACATAGGGGTAAGTGGAAATGAGATAAAATGGCAAAGAAGGCAACACAAAGTGACATAAATTTAGCAGATAACAAAGGAAGGTGGTCTATAAGATTCAAAGGGTGGTAGGAGAAATGAGAGCTGGAAGAAGAAAGAGTAATAACAACACTTGGATTTGGACATACAGGACTTAATTAATCACTTTTTACAATACGCAAACATAACACAAGGAAATGTGATTATTGTGGACAGAATGAAACAGCAGAACACGTTATAATTTAATGTCAGAAATATGAACAAGAAAGAAAAGTTATGATAAGAGTTTGAGAATATTAAGGAAAAGCTGAATATAATAGACACACTGCAAAGGAACTTGGGGAGCAAACATATAGAAATTATAATAAGAGTTTTGAAAAAAACAAAACTGTTTAATAGAATTTGCGTTTCCTGTAAAACATACAGAAATAAGCAATAAGAATGAAACCATTTCGAACCACACTCCATGCCAGTAGGTGGCGGTAATGCGCACCTCAAGTTGTTTGCCAACCGCCATTAAACTCCAGAAGAAGAAGAAGAAGAAGAAGAAGAAGAAGAAGAAACTCGTGAGCGGAAGTCATTTTGTTTACTTCCGGTTTTGGAAAGCAGCCCAGTAACACGGAGTTTGTAGCAGCACGGTAAAGTCTCCTCAATGAAATACATTTATTTCATGTGCTCAGGCAGAAACTGAGGGTCGGATGCATGATCACACACATTTAGCTCACCTGTTATTCTACTTCTAACAACCAAAAGATTTCTTTAACCCACCCGGCATGGTTGGTTAATGGGTAATTAGAATAATTGTGTCATGAAGATTATTTAGGTTTTACTCCTGTAGTTGTGTTCTACATGAGAAAATGACTACTAACCAATAGAGATTAAGAAGCTGTGGAAGTTAAAAGCCTGGCACTCCTTTAAGGAATGCATATCGCCCGCAGAGTTTAAAACTCAGATCATCTTCTGATGAGAAACGACAGAGTTGCAGTTGTTTAGTCAAACCTTCAGAATAACTTCCTGTGTGTTGGGGATGACTCAACTACTACCACCCCACATTTTAGCTCAAGATCGGTGAAAATGACTGAGATATAGCCATTTTTGTGTTGGCTCGTGTTGACTGGCTGTGGGCGGCAGTCTTTCATTGGGTTGACTCCAAAAGTGAATCAGTTGTAGATGTACATCCTATGATTACTGTCTGAGAGTTTCAATAAAATCCATCCAGTGGTTTATGAGATATTTTGCTAACAGACAAACATGGTTGACTCTCACATTTTAAAGGTTTCGCCCAACAAATAGCACTTCGAGTATGGGTTTGGAATGACTCTTAGCTTCAACCACACCAAATTTAGCTGATGGTAAGAACAGACACCAAACAAAGCTACGTTTGTCTCTGATTATCATTTTTGTTGTTTTGTTGTAATGACCTCTCTGTGATCAGCTGAACATACTGCTCCAATTGGGCAGACAGTCTGTCTTGTAAACCGATAGTTTGGGAAAACAAATTCTCTTTACCTTTACAAAGACAGAGAAACATGCAATGTTAAGTGAAAAGGTTGAACCTTTGATGAAGCTAACGTGTGTGTTTTTGGATTGTGGGAGGAAACTGGAGAACACCCACACGTGCCCAGGCAGAACATACATTTGTCACACAGTGGTTTGGACCTGCAGCCTTTCTGTTCTGAGCCAGCAGCACTGACCACTGTCCCACAGTCCTGAAGTGTCGGAGCAGACTATTACCTTGGCCTTTCTTTGTGTCTGCTCAGGTGTCGAGGATGACAGTTGTGAACCTGTCCTTTGCTGCATGTGGCTTTGTGGGGATCTACCACCTGGGTGCTGTCGGGGCATTTCTCCGCCACGGGGACAAGCTGCTGGCGTCTATCGGGGCTTGTGCAGGGGCTTCAGGGGGAGCCCTGGTGGCTGCTGTCCTGATCACAGCTCCTGACAAGCTACAGGTGAGGCATGCAGTGTTCAAACCATAGAGGTGGTTTTATTTAGAGATTATCGCAGGAGTGCTTTTGACTGAATAATGCTTTTCATCATAACACTGCAGATGTGTTTTGGTTGAGGCCAATTTCAAGATTCTAGCTGACAGAGGATCATCCCAGCTTGTTAAAGTAGGATGAAATTTTGTATAAAGATGAATACAGAGTTGTATTTTATGGCTTCTCAAAAGTAGAAACAACATCTCAGTTCTCCCTTAGAAAAGGTTTGTCAACATCAACCTTCAGTCACAAATAGTGAGAAATTAGCTGCAAAGATACAACTCTCTCATTTTAAATGTATTTTATTGTTTAACTATGTCCATTTTTAAAAAGAACTCATAAATTTGTCAAATTTTACAGTGAGTGAAAAATGTTGTTTTAAACAGTTAAAACAAGATGTTTTCATATACTGTAAAAAACAAAGAAATTCTCACTGTCTGACATTAAATCAGACTTTTCCTCTTTTAGGTCAGACGGAATTTTTCTATTTCTTGAATGCTTGAAAAGAGAGAAATTTCAGAGAAGTTTTATGTATGACTTTCTTCAAAGTCATAGATTTACATAAATTAATATTACTTGTGCCTTTTAAACAGTTTTGGAAAGTCCAGATGATGATGATATCATGGCTTCAGAAGCTTTTGATACATTATGGGACAGTAGTGGGCTTGTCCTGTAACCGGAGGGTTGCTGGTTCAAACCCCTGCTCTGTTTTGGGCAAGACACTTCACCTACCTTGCCTACAGGTGGTGGTCAGAAGGTCTGGTGTAGTGGCAGTCTGCCCCAGGGCAGCTGTGGCTACAGTGTAGCTTACAGTGGGTGGATAAATGGGTGAATGACTGACTGTAGTGGAAAGTGCTTTGGGGTCCTTGGCCTAGATAAAGAGCTATACAAGTGAAGGCCATTTAGCATTAGTTGTCATTTTGAGTTCATTGGAGGCCTCCCTGTGGACTTATTTTAAGGCACCCCTCAAAACACACTGTTTCTTTATGTGGCATTATGAGAAGAATCAAAGGATATCAGGGAGAGAATACAAGCCTTGTTCATCCTTTGGTACAATTTCCAGATGTCTGAAGGTTTATTTATTCAAACAATTCTACACAACTATACATACCATGTCCTGCTGTTTATCATCACAGTATTATCAGTGCTGTGGGTCATGATGTAAATCATATTGTGATTCCCACCTCTTTATTAATCCATCGGTGATGCTTGTCAAACATCTAGATTATTGAACATTCAGAAATGGAAAGTTATAAGCTACAGATTATGGAAATGAACATTTACAAAAATCCATGGATTCAAGAAGAGCTGATAAAAGAAAAAGTAAAATAATGCACATCCACTGAAAACTTAAACAGCTGGCATACTGATCATCATCTTATGTCATAATACATTTTATTTGTAGGCGCCTTTCTTGGCACTCAAGGTCCCCGCACATAAAAACAGACACAAATTAAAATACAAGTTAAAATAAGTATAAATAAGGTTTAAACAAGGGAGTTGCAGTTACAGCCATAGGCTAACTTAAACAGATGAGTTTTGAGTTTGGATTTGAAATGTGACAATAAGTCTAAATTACAAAGATCAGGTGGAAGTGAGTTCCTGAGCAGGGAAGTGTAGGGCTGGAATACTTCAAAATTGATTTAACGGATGTGTGAAATTACTGTCTACATCATGTGAGCAAAGAACCAAGACGAGCTGTGTTTGATAAAAGATTATGCCTGTCAAAAAGTATGCAACACATAAATAAACCCACAGTCTAACAATGTGCGTGCATGCAGGCATCTGATCTGAGACACGGTGACGATGTGAGATCCTTACAGGGTTTGTTTTCTTCTTCTAGCAATGTAAAGCGTTTACCTACAGGTTTGCTGAAAATGTGAGACAACAGAAGTTTGGAGCCATTACTCCAGGATTCGACTTCATGCTAACTTTACGGTAATCAATCAGACATTTTTCATCTGAACTGAGCAAAACATCAGACTTCCTTTCAGTTGTCTTCAAAAAGTCCCCAACTTCAACCCCATTATGGTAAATTTGGATAAAGGCAGTCATGATGCTAAATAGTTCTTTTTTCTTGGTATTTTCTGCATCTTTGAGATGCTCTACGGCACCTTCACTGTAATCTATACATCAGTAGCACATTCCCTTTATGATACTACCACAAACGCCCACATTCATGCCAACCCTATCACAACTTTCTCAGACCATGTCAGGATGCAGCATCAAGCTTCCTCCACTGGTATCACACCTGCACTTGGGTGTTTCCATGACCTCGCTCATGAGGTCTGTCTGCTCAGTCTTGCTTCAAATTCTCATTGTCTTATGGTTGGTGCATACTTGCCCTTTTCACAACAAAATTGCCAGAACAGCACAAGTTGGGCAAGGATTTTTTTGTGTCAATTTGGCCTGTTGTACACATACCAATTTTTTGTAACTTGTTCCCAATAATAAATAACATAAAAATTAAAATAATAAAGTGATTAAAATACATAGGAATGCGCACATTAAAACAGGCACAAGACAGGCAGATAAAATGTAAAAAAAGCTGAAGCGTAAGCTCTTTCAAAGTTTAGTTTTAAAAACAGTGAGTCAGCATCACACACACAAACAAAGCTGGATCCAGAGCAGAGAGGTCTGCAAACTAAAAGATCTGCCTGCACACTGAGTGCTTCTAGTTTGTAGAATTATTAATTATAAATATATTAGAAATGATTTGAATTCCAAGTTGTAAGGCAACAAAATAAAAAGATTACCAAGCAGGATAAATACTTTGCCAACCTTGTTCACAAGTTTCTGTTTTCATTCTGTAAGGCTTTGATTGTAATTTAAACTGAAGAGAATATTAAAATAACATATTTCTACCTGTGTACAGTTTCAATCATAAATATTAGGATCAGTACAAACACTTTATTAAATATGATCAAATATATTAAAGTACAGAAGCAGAGAGCGGACATGTTCCGGATAAACCTTTTTCTGATTGTTTTCTCAAGATCACAAGTTATTTATCACAAAATAACGTTCGTGACAACAATAATTTCTCGAGATAACGAGATGATTATCTTTCCTTGAATGCTCATGATCAGTTTCTCAGTGTTCTTAAAACCTTGCCAAGAATGGACTCAAGCTGAAAATGTCCGATCGTGGAGAACCTGACATAGATCAACGCATCAGATTTTACTTCTGTCGAGGTCTAACAGGCTGAAATTGCAATGTTTTTGTTTTGTAGAGATAACTTACATATCAGCCGTCGTCATTTAAGGAGTCCTCTCCCACTTGTGAATGGAATCAGGTTTAACACACACCAATCATCTCGTTATCTTGAGAAAATGGAATCGTTATTTTGTGGTGACGACATAAATAACTTGGGATTTCGAGAAAACCAAGTTTATGTGGAACATGTCCGCTATTGGCTTCCGTATTAAAGACACCATCAAATCAGAAAATAATATTGCAATTCCCAGCACATATTTGTGTATCCAATCATTTATCTAAGTATTTATTTCTTGGCTGGGAGTGAGCTGCTGCCCTAAGTAGAGGAGTTTAATTCTGGTGTTGTTCATGAAGGATTGTAGAAGCTTGATAGGCAGAAAAGGACAGTGTCTGCAGTGATGTGGACACTGTACCAGTAAAGAAAGTGCATCGGCATGTATTCAGTCAGTTGATGGTCTTTTTAGACCAAGAAGCAGTGTCAGCTTCTCTGGGTTAAACCATCTCACAATAATAGAAGAAATGAGCAACATGTTCTTCAAACCAAAGCTTAATTTAATCATCTAGACCAATGTTTCCCAACCTTTTTGGGGCCAGCACCCCCCTATCCATTATCCAGGCCTCTTATCTCCCCCCCATTTTTTTGTGTTTTTGCCTGTTTACATGAATAAATCTTTTTTATTCATGGACTTATAACATATAATACCCGATATGGGGTATGGCCCATCAGAACATCTCTGTGGGTCATTCTCCACCATGAACTGCCTCAATGAGTCAATGAGTCCCCCACTTCCTGTGGTGAAGGCCATTCAGATGGATCTTCTGAATAAGACCTTGCCCCAACCCTCTCCTCTGCACCTCTCTGTTCCTCTCCATCATCATCATCATCATCATCATCTTTATCATCTTCA
>NC_051431.1:33134199-33162138 GCF_001649575.2 Kryptolebias marmoratus | reverse complement strand
GCTGGACACTTTCAGGGAAAGTCCGAAAACAGAATATTGCTCTTGTAAATGTTTAACCACTGCGATAACAAAGCGCTCACGGTGTATCCTTCAGAGAAATTAACCCATGTAAGAGAAATAAATAATTCCAAGGGTAATATCACTAAAGAGAGCGCTCCTTTCTCAAAGTTTACAAAGTGCCATGTGCGACAAATTATAAAAACGATACTCTGATGTCCCGTTCTCCTGAAGGCAGCACGGAGCTGCGCCGAAGAGAAACACCATCGATACAGCTGCAGTTCTGTGACGGTTTTAATGTTTTAGGCCACAATATTTTTGCAAGTACTTCAAAGTTTAAACTGATATTGTTGTGAATCTTTGGTGTAAACTTTTCCTTCAAGCAAACGCCCCCAAAAGAATATCAACGCCCCCCTTTTGAAAATATTGCTGCCAGCGCCCCCCGTCATCCTCTCAACGCCCCCCAGGGGGCGGTACCGCCCCCTTTGAGAAACGCTAATCAAGACTGTTATCAGCAAGAAGTCCAAAAACTAGTCTCTGTGATGGTACACATTTACAAAGGCATGTCTAAAGAAGCAGAGGGAATGGGTACTAGACTAGTATGCCTGCTTTTTTAAATTGTCCACAGTTGAAAAATGTGAGCCCAGTTTGAAACTGAAAGTGTGATGACACCAGTTTTTATTTTAAAAATTAAAACCTGATTTTTTTTTGTAGGAAGACAAAACAGCTCCAGAAATCCCATAAGCTTCAGTGATGAATATTTTTAAGGTGGTAAAAATATTACCTTTATATTTTTCTTTCACAGCCTTTGGAGATGTTATCGTTAAAATGCTGATAGATGTGTATTTTCTCCGTAGGGATGGTATAGAGGAGATTCTTCCCAGAGAGGCTCACAGTCTGGCCACTGATCGCCTTTATGTGTCCCTAACAAACTCAAAAAGTGGCAAGAACTGCATTGTATCCAGGTTTACGTCAAGAGATGATCTCATTAAAGTAAGTCCTCCCAGTCTCTGTTTTTCACCTCAGTGTTCATTTTTTTTTTAGTTCTATGACCCTAAAGTGGTCCTCTAACCTCTACAGGCTCTACTTGCTAGCAGCTTTGTACCTGTTTATGCTGGACTTAAACCAGTGGAGTTTAGAGGACAGGTAAATAACTTTTTTCAATGTGTTTGTTCAAAGTAGTTAATAAAAAGGCTATTTGAATAACAGTTTTATCAAAAACAGAGGTTTTTTATTTAAAAGTATAATCCTGAAGAGTTCACAAAGAAGTGTTTTGACTCGATTATTGTGTCCTTCTAGTACTTTGTTGTTCATTTTGGCTCTCATTCTCAGGCCCTATTTAAAGCACTCTGAATATTTCTTTTTGTTTATAAAAAAAAAAAAAACCTCCATCCAAATGATTTTAGCAAAAATGCTGAAATCCCCATATATCACCACTGGGTAGCGAGAATGTCCACAGTAGTGACTTTAACTCTCCTGAAGCCCTTGTAACTTTGAGTCCATTTGACCCAAACGCCACAGCAGAGTTAAATAAATAGAAAAAAACATTCTTAGCCTGGGTAAAGATTTTCCGCAAACTATTAAAACCCTTTTTCTTCTGTTTGATACTATTTCCAGTTTTTGCTTATGATGAAATGAAGTATTTCAGCACTTGATCAACATACAGAAAAAACAGCACTAAAACAGCTCTTTAGCTGTTTTGGATTCTAGAGCAGTCATTTCCTCCCATCGTGCTCAGTGTAACTGTGGCCTGAGGGGTCCGACCTTCCCCATGGGAGGAGAGGGTACAAGAGAGCACCCTTTGATCCCGATTAGAAAACAAGAACCCATTTTTTTATTGGGCCCTCAGATCATTTAATGAGTGGTTCCTCAAATCTGATTTAAAACCTGGGAGAATGGGATTTCTTTTTTCTAGCAGTCACACTTTGACCTTGTTTATTAAACTTTTATGGTTTTTACATTGGTTTGACTGTGGTAATTAATTTAAAACGTAGCTGAAGACTTTTTAAAATTCAGTCAAGTTTTTGTATGCCTGTTTAAAATTATAGACATTAAACCAATGATGTTTTTTTGTGTATTTTGTTGCATTTCTTTTATGAAGCCTTTTGTCAATTTTATTTGCTTCTAAGTAAACATAATTACTTACTCAATAGTGTGAATAGTGTCTAAAACTAAATAGTTTTTAGTTTTTACCTGTAGATGCTACACATTATGGAATACTTTTTTTTAACTCACAAACTTTGTTTGATTAGAAATGGATTGATGGAGGGTTTACTGACAGCCTGCCTATTCTGCCTGTGGGTCGAACCATCACTGTGTCTCCCTTTGCTGGACTCCAGGATGTATGTCCTGTCCACAGGGGGCGCTTCAACACTCAGCTCAGACTGGCCAACATGACCATAATGGTGAGAACTTGATCTTTAACTTATCAATTTAAAGATGCAGTATCTGACCAACTTTTTAAAATGTTGTTTGTTTTTAATGGATTTTGCTGTTGGCAGTGGCTGACAGATGGGATGTGTAAAATATCTCAGAACGAACAAATTTCTTGGATCAGCTGATAAATCTCAGGACAGGTTGTTGAATGGAGACAGTGAGTTATTTGAAAATCGTCTTCTGGTTTAGGATATAGTCTCGAGGTCAGAAGGTTTTGTTTGAAATGTCTTGCTCAGCTGATCTGCATCTCCAAAGGCTGGTTAAAGATAATATTTCCAGAAAGACTTTAGCTTGTAAAGTTTCGACTGAACGAACCATGAGAGTTTTGGAATAAGGTTCTTTGGACAGAAGAGACCAAAGTAGAGACGTTTACCCCAAATTTACATCAGCATGTTTGAAAGAAACCCAAATACAGCATATCCTCACTTAAATATTGTGAATCTCTGATTTAAAAAAAAAAAAATCAAGAAAAATTTATTGTCATTCACATCATATAGGTGCATGAAGTGGAACCAGTTTAAGCCCAGCAACAGACAATAGTGTAATAACAGTAAATAGTGAGAAAAATAACAGGAATATTACAATATCAGCAGTACAATAAACAGCAGCCAGCTACAGATCCCCACCAGAGTTCAGCACCCTAACAGTGTCAGGTTAGGAGCTGTTCTTCAGTCCGGCGATCCTGCTGTTGATGCTCCACAGCCTTCTGCCTGAAAGGGAGTGAGAAGTGTGTGTTTGGAGTGAATGTGGTCTTTCATGATGCAGGAGCCTTTTCCCCTGCATCTGCAGGTGTAAATGTCTGTGTTTGACTTCTGCAGTCCACTGTGCAGCCTTCACCACCCTGTACAGAGCCTTCTTCTTAGCCACGGAGCAGCTGCCGTGCCACACAGTGATGCTGGAGCATAAGACACTCTCCATCTCACATCTGTAAAAGGGGCTCAGAACTGAGCTCCCAAGACCTGTGCGTCTCAGCCATCTGAGGACGTACAGGTATTGGTGTGCCTTCCTTACCAGGTTTGAAGTGTTGTTACTCCAGGCCAGGTTGTCCCTTAGGTGCAAGGCCAAGTACCTAAAGCTGGACCCCATGTTCACCAATGCTCCTCACCTAGCTGAGAAACTAACTGCCATTTTTGATTGTCCAGTCTCACCTTGGCTTTGATTCAGCTGTGTTTGTTTCTTCTCACCCCAGTTGTTCATTGGTGACTGAGTGCCGCCTCAATGTGGGCAGGTCGTCCACATCCACCTGAGATTTCTGCAGTGTAATTTGCCTCCACTGAGCTCTCTGTGAGAGCTGTAGAACATTTACGAAGTCAGGCACTGATGTTGAAAGAGAAGGTCTGGCCTGCAATCCTTATCACCTTAAAGGTGCCTAGTGGGCTTGGATCAATTAAGTTCTTCCACATCAGACTTATCCAATCATGTCTTTATAGTCATATAGTCAAATATTGTTGTTCATAAAGTGAACACTGAGAAGCCAAGCCTTGAAATTCCCCTCTCTCACTGACTTTTTTTCAAAAGTTTTCCTTGATGTACAAAAACAAAGACAAAATCTTGTTTGTTTTCCTCAGTTTTCCTTGGAGAACATGAAGCGTCTGAACCAGGCTCTGTTCCCTCCGTCCACCAGCACCATGCAGTCTTTATGTGAAGAAGGTTTCACTGACACTGTACGATTTCTGAACAGAGAAAACTTGATGAGCTGACTGTCTCCTCTCTTCATAAAAAGGAAAACTAAACAAAAAGAAGCAGCACATCCGAGCCAAATGGTCTTAATGTGTTCAGAAACATTTTTCTCAGTTTTATGATTAATAAAAGATAAAATGTTGCCGTTATGCTAACAAGAGGCTGGTGGTGGGAGGCAGGAGGTTGTTGAACTGGTGAGGAGGACCTGTTCCTTATTTTAGCACAGAGTAACATTAAGAGTTATCTTGGAATCTGCTGCAACATTGAAATACGTTTATGTTGATTTATTGTGATCTGTATGCAAAACATCAGAATTGTATAAAATGTTGTCAAATAAATCTAAATTTACTTCAAATTATGTTGGCCTACTTTCATTTCAACAGTTTTTGAGTATTGCAGTGGTTCAACTTAGGAAAAGTGTAAAGAATTGGGGTTTGTATGTTTGATCATTTAAATATAATAAAATAAGACTAAATAATAAACTGTCATTGATATTTGCTATAAAATGAATGAGAAGATAAAAAACCTAATATGGATCCGTTTAGTGTGTCTGTCTTTTCAGGTCCTGTTTTATCTCTTATGCATCACAGCAGCTCTGATAGCAGAATGACATTCATAATAGTTACAAAATAATAGGAGCTGGCAATACTGCATGTGTTATAGGGTTTGAACAGACCGGTTTTTCTTTGAAAGGTTTCTAATAAAAAAAAACAATTAGCATCAACTGTTAGGTTTTGGGTTTGTATATTCAGTTATCTTGTTAGTTGCTTGTTGTTTTTTCTGTCTTTGTCTCTCCCGTCTGTGTTTGTTTTCATCTCCCTCTCCCCAGTTTGTCATCTGTTTACCTGCCACGCCCATCTCCACCTGCCAGTAATTATGTTCACTCACCTGTGCCCGCTTACCTCATTTTCCTGTGTTTAACACCCGGCCACTTTCTCCACTACTCTGTCGGATCATTGTTCATTTGTCCTCGTTCTATGTTCCTGTTAAATGTTCTCAGAGTTTTGTTCCGTCCTGTCCTGTGTTTCCTCCATGCATCTGGATTTAGTTTGTTTTGTTTTGCTGCCTCGTCACCTATTGTTTTTCGAATTAAAAAATTAGTTTTTGTTATGAGTCTGCTCTCTGGGTTCTCCTCAGTCTCCGTCAAACCTGAAAGAATGATCCGACCAAAAAAGAACCCGGCAGACTCCACCACGGGCGTTACCCTCTCTCCGGGAGAGAAAGCCAGGATCTTGGCCGAGCTGCGGGAGGAGCACCCGCTCGCCTTCCTGGATGGGCCCCGGTCTTTTGCAGCGGTTCCCCCCCGATCCTGTGGGCACCGTCGCCGAGGAAGGGCACCGTCGCCGAGGAAGGGCACCGACTGCGGCAGCTCCCACATCCCCACCTACGCCAACCGCTTCTCCGGTGGGTCAGCGGCTCGACGCCACTACAGCACTTTGAGTCGCCTTGTGCTGAGAAGTGCTATATAAATAAATGTACCTACCTACAGCTTCTCTGGTGGATCAGCCGGACACCACCACGCCCCTTTCATCCCCGTCCCCGTCCCCACATCCTCCAGCTCCCAGTTCACAATCTTCACCAGGTTCTGGTTTAGTTTTGGACTTTTCATCATTCTCCACCCACATAAAGAACTCAGAGGTTTCACCCATTGAGCTCATTGACTTCTCCTCCCAAATCAATAGCCTGCTTTCATTAACTGCAACTGGGTCATTCTCTGAATTCGGTTAATTTTGTGTCTCTTAGGGTTACTTCTAAGATTTTCATATAAAGCAAACCACAAAATTTATTTAAAAACAAGAAATTGAATTATCCATGTGTCTTTGCAATATAACACACAAATACCTTTTTAAAATTATGTTTAGAAAAATTTTATGGGTTGCTGAGTCAGAGGTCAGCCAAATGAGCATGTCCCCACTAACCAACATTATTTTTTCAATGAATATAAAACAAATAAAAATAGCCAGTAACTGCCAGTTATTTCTACTAATATAGACATTTGCTGGTATACTTTAACCTAAACAAAAGAAATAAGAAAAAAATACATGAATTATTTATAAAATAGCATTTTTTAATCATGTCCCCCAGTTTCGTTCAACCCCGTAACAGCATACCAATCCCCCCCCCTTTTTAAAAATAGTGCTTCAGTCCAACTTCTTCAGCACCCAGGAAGTGACATCACTCAAGTCTTTTCCCTCTCAAACTGTAAAGAGAGGGAAGTGTTAGCATACTTCCTCACCTATATTTCATAGTTTTTATTCATAGATTGACATTGTCAAGCTCAACTTTTCAACACTGTTACATGCATAAATGATATTTACTATTGTTTGGGAAAAATCACTTAATTATCTCAGAAAAATATATTGATTTCTTGTTTTCCTCATGCCATATGCTGCTCCATACCCTAGCTAATGTGGACTTAAGGCTACTTTTAGCTGAAATCTTCAACCCCGTAACATTCAACCCCATAACAAAAACCACTGTTACAGGGTTGAATTATTGTTACGGGGCTGAAGGTTAGACTGTTCTTAAGCAAACCAGCCCCTTTTCTCTAAATGTGATTTCATGATCATTATTTTCAGATTGGGCCTATCAGATGGCTAAATCAAATGCAGAGAGGCAAAGAGAGTACAGAGCGAGAAGAAATGCAGATTCACAGAGAAGGGAAGAATACCTCAGGAAAGAGCATGAGCGATGGAAAAGAGAAAGAAGCAGGGAAAAAGAAAATCAATGACCTGAGTAAAAGAGCTTAAAAACAAAAACGTAAAGAGTGGCAGAAGGCTAAAGAACGACAGAAACGAAAAGCTGAGATGAAAAGCTGTGGGCCTGCCGCTCTGACTCCTCCACATACTCCTAACAGTGAGATTGAAGATGCAGTGCAAGTCAGACCAGGGTCCTCACGGTGAGGGAAATATGTGGTTAGAAATAATACTTGGTTTTAATTCAAAATTACACACACACACAAAGCCATAGTAGTCAATTTTGCACCCTCGTGTCCTAGTTGCTATGTCATTACGAATGTTACTACTAATCAGTAAAACTAACAATCCCTTTTCCATGGTTTCATTTTAGTTATTCAACAGATAAGAAAGCATCCAGAAAAGCAAGACACAAACTGTGCAAAGAAATAGAAGTACTAAAAAGGAAACTCAAACATCAGAAGAATCAGACAGAAAAATACAAGAAAAGATTCCAGCGAGCAACCAAGAATAAAGACTCTCCCAAGTCCAAAGTCTGTCAGTTGCTAAAGAATTGTACTGTGAACAGCACGGTGAGGAAAACGTGGTCCACAGAGTCCTGAAGGAAGGTCCTGAAGGAGAAGCACACAAAGGGTCACTAGCAGAATTTTTCTAGACAGAGTCAGACAGAGAAGATAACTCTGGGGCCTGAAGTACCGAACATAGGTGACACTCTGGCAGTGAAGTGACGGCGACTCCCTCCTAATATAGGAGCTGACGAGATTGGCACTAGGTGTGCTGGATCAGGAGCTGTAGACCAACCCTCCAGGCAAAACCTCAGGATGCCCTCTGGTGGACAAAAGTGAGATAGCAGCCCCGCCATTCCAAAACCCTGGACCCCAACAATTTGTGACATTAGGAGGAAGTACAAGAATGCCAAAAATGAAAAAGAGAAAAAAACTGTTGCCAAGATTGTTGTCGGGAAGATAGTTAAGAAATACAGGCTGCAGAGGTGGTCTGAGAAAGCACTAGGCTTTTCAAAAAAACGCTGGACTTTGTGTGAGAATGAAGACCTGAGTAATAACTCCACCAGACAACCTTACAACAGGTACACTGATAAATCCCTGGTGAGCAAGGTGAAGACATACTTCACAAGAGATGATGTGAGTCGGATGATGACAGGGAAAAAGCAAACAATAACAAAGAACAAAATGAAAATGCAAAAACGATTCCTTTTAGACACAATGAAAAACCTTCACAGGAAGTTTCTGGAAGAAAACAACATCAGTCACATTTCCTATGCCTCATTTTGCCGGCTGCGACCCTTTTGGGTTGTCCACCCCTCCCTTTCAGACCGTGACACATGTCAGTGCAGGTTACATGAAAACCTGAGCTTTCTGGCTGAAAAGCTTTGTCAGCTTAAGCTTATTGAATCTTCAAATTTAGAGCGCCTCACAGAACTTGTGTGCTGTGACACTGGCAGCAAGGCTTGCATGTATGGAGAATGTGAAGATTGCAAAAATAAAATCATTCCCCTTTCAAGCTCATATAATGGTGCACAGAAGGTGACCTATGTGCAGTGGGCCACAGAAGACAAAACAAAATCAAATAATGAAGACAACTGGGTCGCAAAAATCACAGTAAAAAAAACAATTGAGAGCATTCAAGAGGAGCTTGCAGAGAGGTTTCACACAAACCTCACGAAGTTTAAAAGGCATCTCTTCAACATCAGGCAACAGTATGCCTACTACCGTGGACTGCGCAGTTGCATGGCCAATGATGAATGCCTTATCCACATTGACTTTTCTGAGAACTTTTCTTGTAAGTACAGCACTGAAATTCAGTCAGTACACTTTGGATCATCCCACCAACAGGCCACACTTCACTCAGGGGTCATCTATGTTGGTGGAACCCAAGAACCAACCTGCTTTACCTCCATTTCACCATCCAAATATAAGAGTCCAGCTGCCATATGGGAACATTTGAAACCTGCACTGGACTATGTGCACACCACACACCCAATAGTATCCGTTGTGCACTTTTTTAGTGATGGGCCTTGTACGCAGTACAGGGAAAAAGGAAACTTTTTTTCTTTTCAGTACAGAGCTTGACAAGAGAGGACTGAGAGGGACCTGGAATTTTTTTGAGTCCAGTCGTGGCAAAGGAGCACCAGATGGTGTTGGTGCTGCCTTAAAGAGATCAGCAGATAACCTCATCAGCCATGGCAGGGACATCAACAATGCCTATGAGCTCTTCAAGGCCCTGTCTGAGACAGACAGTTCGATCAAACTGTATTATATTGAAGATGAAGCTGTTGAGCAGGCACTGCAAAGGATGCCGTCCACCATTCCACCAGTCCCAGGCGCCATGCACATCCATCAGGTAATTACTCTTGCTCGAGGGGAGATAACATCGCGAGATGTCAGCTGCATGTGTTCCACCTATGGAAAGCTTGAATATGAATGCTGGAACACAAAGCATTTCAGCTTTGTCAGGAAAGTCCCAGCTATGGCATCACAAGGGCAGAAACAAATCGTTTGGGATGACCCAGAGGTAATAGGGGAATGGTGTGTGCTCAATTATGATGAAGCATTGTATCCAGGAATAATCCTTTCCATAGATGAAACCAGTGTTCAAGTCAAATGTATGCACCATGCCGGGATAACCAAAAACAGATTCTTTTGGCCTCTACAAGAGGATGTACTGTGGTATCCATTTGATGATGTTCTTGAGCTCATCCCACCTCCTCAGCCCGTGACAGGACGTGATTCACGTCACATGCGAATTCAGAAGGAAATCTGGGATAGACTGTCTGGCTAAAGGATGAAAAAAAAAACAAATAACAGGAACAACAGATCAGATGAGAAAAGAAACCATCCACAATCACTTTCATTCATGAAACTTATTAGTTCAGAGTTTAGTTAAAACTCATTTCCTGTTTTTTTTAGAGCTGACAGCAATGCACTTGTTTTGTACTGCTGATAGCACAGATGGCAGATTCAAGCATATATAAAATGATTTTTATTAATAACACTTATAGTTGAGTGTAATTGTGTTGTGATGTCAGTTGTTACTGTTAAACTGATTCCAGTAAGATAGATTTTGTATTTTGCATTCAGCCTATAAAGTCCTTCACTTTTTCTTCTCATGAGACAGATCCGTTCAGTCTAAATGTCATGTCATTTTTTAAACAATGTTAAATGTTACATATATAGTGTTATGTCTTTCCTCATCTTTGTTGTAATGAATTAATTAAATTCAATTTTAACTTGATGAAACATTGTCATTCATTCAACCCTGTTACAGTGCGTTCAACACTGTTACTTGGTACATTGTTATACATTTTTTGATAATAATAACAAATATTACACAAATGTTTGTTGAACTGTATGTAAAGTTTAGAGGATGAGTAGAAAACATAAAAAAGCATGATCTTATGTTTATGTAAAGTGTATTTTCATGATTTATGAAGACCGATTGTACATTAAGTTGCCATATTCTACTTAACAGTCAAGTAATTATTATTTAGAATCAAATAAAATATACTCACAATAAGTTATTTTACATAAGGGACAGGTGATTACAAAGGAACTGGAAGATTTATTGTGATTATGTTTTAGAGTCATACTCAAACAATAAAATTGTCCCGTTACGGGGTTGAATTTAAAACAACCTAAGTAACAAAGAAATTCCTAATAATGTATGGAATTTCATGCATAAGGTGAGAAAACACATTTTTTCAGAGGTTCAAATAGTCCTTCAGTAGATGCAATGTTCAGAAACAAAAAGTTTTGTGGTATATTTTTCAGTAACCTGAGAACCCAAAGTGCACCGAATTCAGAGAGTCACACAACTAACACCAACCCCAAACACAACCTAGCCACCTGTCTACACATTGAAAAAAATCCTCCTGTCCTGCCCAGGTCTCCTCAGTCTGCCACACTACTAAGGCATCTTTTCTGTAACAACTCAGGTAAAAGGACGATTAACCAACACATCCACAGATCTTCAGTGTGAAGTGAAAACTATAATATAGACACTCCTTACCAGTTAGAATCATGTATTAATGTTCTGTAATTCTATTGATTGTATTAACCTGAGGATGAGTGCAACTCTGCACTGGCGAGGTCATGGGAGTTTATGTGACTGCCTGCACCAAGCACGAAGATAACACGGTCTGGGGGAGTCTAATTAGGAACCGAAACCCACTCGAAGAAAACCACCTGCAGAAGATGGAGAAAAACAAGTCCATATACAGGGTTCCGGAGAGATGACCGAAGGAGGATGGGCCAGCTCTTTGTTTAGGTTAAAATGCTAGGTCTTAGTTATTTAGCTCAGACATCTTCTGGTGTTCCTGCTGTGAGCTGGTAAGGAGTGTCTCCCTTAGTACTAAGGCTAATAAATCTTTTAAACTGAAGATACTGCTTATGACCATTTTTGACTCCTGGTTTCTCTGTGCATTTTCCGGTCCATCGTGAGAAGAGGTTTTTTAAAGTTTGAGTTTCATTTAGGTAATATTTCGTCTCCTCAACATCAGCCACCTTCACCCTCAGTTTTCTGGTCACCCAAGCCAGTGTAATGGAAAATTTTAATGTTCTTTTTAATAGTAACATGTATAACAATAATTATGATTCTTGCCTGCACAAGTGAAGACTTAATGGAGTTATTCTTTTTCTAACTGTTATGTTTTGTATCAAGGTTTAAAATGCTTTTGTTCTTTGTTCTATGTGAGAACTGAGAAAGACTCTGGTCCTCCCATACTTCCTTCTGGAATTCTGCATTATCAGATCTTCTTCGTGAGAAATGAAGCTGTTCAGTAACTATGTAAAAGTGTGACTGAAAAATAATATAATAAATCCTCCCTATAAAAATGTATGTTTCTTTCTTTCGGGGCTCAGCCAGTGTCTCGGAGGGTCATCCCAACGCCTCAGCTTCCCCTCCTGGGTTTCGCTGAGGGTCCAGGTGGACGCCTCGCTCCGCTCCGCATGGCAGAGGGTCCGGGTGGACGCCTCTCTTTAGCCAGCTCCGACGAGGATCTGGGTGGACGCCTCGCTCCGCTCTGCTCCCTCGAGGGTCTGGGAGGACGCCTCGCTCCGGTCAGCTCCGCCATGGGTCCTGATCCACTCCCGCCTGTCGCAACGTGGACGGCACCTGGGCCGTTACCCTGAACTCTTGCTCCGCCAAGGGCAGCGCCCGGGTCGCCCTCCTGAACTATTGCTCTGCTGAGGGCGGCGCCCAGGTCACCCTACTGAACTTTTGCCTCGCAGCGGACGGCATCCTGGCCGTCCACCTGAACTCTAGCCCCATTACCTGGGTTTATTTTTTGAGTATTTGTGTTTTTCCCCTAAAAACTTATGTAAAAATAAAGAGATAGGAAAAAAAATGTCAATGTTGACTTAAACCTCAACTATTCTACTTGTGCTAATGAACAAGAAAACAAATGACTTCTTTTGCAGATTTGGGTACCAAAATACAAATTTGAAAAATGAACAAAAAACAAAAAGAACCCTCCCCTAGTCAAGTCAACAAATGGGAATCAAACTGACTGCAGAGGAGTATAAGTAGGCTTGGACTGATGATGTTAGTGTTGGCAGCTGGTACTAACGAAGATAAGGAACAGGCGTGAGCTGGGAAAAGTAGTGAAGTCAAGTGAAATTTATTTATATAGGACTTTTCAGCAGCAAGGCGATCCAAAGTGCTTTATAAGTGTAGTGGTGGCACAGAGAACACTGGGGAATAAAATGAACACAAGGAAACAAATAAATAAACAAATACCAAGAGGGATAAACTCCAAAACAGAAAACAAAAACCCCAAAATACAGACCATGACAAAACCTGAAGGGTAGTAACTGGAATATTTACTTTCTGCAGACTTTGTGGTGAATATTTAGATGAGAACACAGTGCAGAAGTTTAAGCTAACTATAACTATAACTATAATAATGATTATTTAGTGTTTAAATATAAGACGTAAAATTCAAAATGTATGATTATGGAAAATATGGAGTGTTTAAAGTGACCCCCACCCCCAACTGTTGTTATTCTCTCTTTTGAGAGGGTCCAAATCTAAATTCAGGGAGTCAAATCCTTCAGGTCGTCTTTAATTTAGGCTATGATTGTGATCGCCTGTTCATTTGTCATTTTTATTTTCAGTCAGCACAGTTTTCCTGCCCATACTGCAAGTGATCAAACAATGTGTTTATAGACTTTAAGTCTAAGACAGTTGTGTTTTTAATTTTTTGCACTTGCATTATTTTGTTGCTGCAACATCTGACACTGCACTACAGAGCAGACTGTCAGAAGCTGTATGTATTGCAGTGAAATAACATTTAGTCGCAAAATTATTGTTGTGTCACAACACTTAGATAATCAAAACAGAGTTGAGATGATAGGTGCAAGACAATTCCAGTTTTAAAGGGAAATTCCTGAGCTCAGATACAATAAAAGACACAGTGCATTCTGGGGGAATGCATTCTAGGTTCTGCCTTGGTCTGATCAGCGTTTTGTGGGAACCTAAACAGAAGGAGTCGATAATCAGCCACCCAGCTTTGATTCGGTAAGGGCCTGTTTTTTACCTGGTGACAAGAGAAAAAGCAATTTGGGTCTGGTTATAAAACTTAAGCTGATGCAAAGTTGGTTAAACAATCTTATTTTCCAATTTAATGCTTCTGGAATAATTTGACAATCTGGCAGAATTCTGAACTTTCTTGTTCAAGTTTTTAAGTGAACAATTTATCAAAATATCTAAATTCTAAAGGAAAGATTTTTAATCAGGCACTCTTTTAAAAGATTCCCATATTTTGAATAAACTCATAAAGTCGTAGATCAGTAAAGGGTTAATTGTTGCTCCAGAATATTATATTGTTAAATCATTCTTCAATGAAGATTATTATTTAAATCATATTCAAAGCAATTACCTAATTCTAAATTCCAAATATTATTTCCAAATTTTCCCAAAGTTAATTTTATTTTTGTTATGTTGATATTTAATTGTTTGTTTGTTGATATTTTGTTTATTTGGTTTATTTTTCTGAGGTTGAGCTAGAGAGTGTTTAGGTCCAGTTGGGCTGGGCTGTCTCTGACTGCTCCCACTCAGCTGTTACTCATCAGGAGCTAATTACCACCTGGGCATAAAAGGCTGAGCTGAAGAAGCATTCTAGCTGCTCTGTTAGCCCTGCCAATATGAATGGTTCTAGTCTCCTCTTAGCTCCCTGAGTGGCTTTTAGTAGTGATGAGCAAATTAAGTTTTTCTGCAGCATTGAAGCTTGCTTTGGGAAAGGGTTCATTATTCCAAGCTTTCCAACACAGTTCTCTTTGGTGATGGCAAAATGAGGCTTTTTAAAGCATTGAATCATTTTGAACCATTGTGTCATAAAGTGGTTCACTACCCGAAGCTTCATTCAATTCCTTTGGGTGACATCTACTGGCAGTACCAATTGTTGCACCTAATGAAGCCCTGTGAATGTGATGCATCTCTTGTGTATATAAAAACACTATGATAACACTTATGTATGTATACAAGTGTGTTGTACAAATATGGTTTTAGTATCTCATTACAGATTCTAAGTAATTTACCCATGAAACGATTATAATTTAAAAACTATAAGAACTGTAGGGGATTACAGGTGAAAAATGGCCTTTAGGCTAATTCTGGCTTCTTTAACTTGAATTGTCATGTTTTATTTAATGCCACTGTCACTTTTTTTTAAATGACTAAAAAAAAAAAATAAAGTGAAAATTTTTGATTTGTCATTTATATCTTCTTTGGACATTGTGCTTGTGTTACTTCAAGTGTGGGTTTTATTTTTTTTGTTTTGTTTTTTAATTTCTGCACAGTAGAAGGGCTCAAATGTTTTTTTTTTTTTTTTTTTTTTTTTGAGATAATTTCTCCAGCGTTGGAAAATACTCTTTATGAAAATACATTTCATAAGGAGGCTAGTGTGACAAGGAACTGTTTTGCTAGGTGGTTTAAGTTTGGATACAGAGTTTTTTGCAGTGGATCTTTTGCTCTGTCCAGAGGAGGAGCAGATAAGTACTGCTGCACCTCCACTATAGCATCTGCTGTGGTGTTTTTCAATTTTCTTGCATCATTGTCTAGAAGCTGCCACAAGTTAATACCTGGGGGGAGAAAAGGCATATTAGAAAATATTTTCAATAACATCAATGTTGCATGACATTGTGTCTTACCTGTGGAATCTTCAGCAGGTGCTGGCTGTGGTGCTGCCGATGTAGATGGTTCTGGTGTTGTTGCTGTCATCAAGGCCGCACATTCCCCTTTTAGGCGTTTCACCGCAGTGTCACAGTTGGGACTGAAATCCAAGAGTTTTAAATCTCAGATCCACCAATGTAGCCATGGAGTTGAGACTTGTCATCTCTACACCAGATAACTTCTCAGTCATTATTAGGCCCGAGCAGCGACAGCGCTGCGAAGGCCTCTTGTATTTCGTGGAATTCTTATTATTAGGCCCGAGCAGCGACAGCGCTGCGAAGGCCTCTTGTATTTCGTGGATTTTTTATTTTTATTCCGTTCCGACAAAAATCGCAAATTTGGCGGCCTGAACATATTCAAAAACTCACCAAACTTCACCCAAAATTGTCCCCCGTGAGAAATTGCATGATTCCAATAAAGTCGAAAGTGGGCGTGACCAAACTGCTCCACAGCGCCCCCTAACGTGAGATAGGATGAACCGTAAGTCGTAGAGGCCTGGAACCTTGGCACGTAGGTAGAACCATAGACATAATAGAAGAGTAGACTCCTCATGGACCGCCCTCGCCTATTTTAGCTGACGGGATTTAGGGCGGCCATCTTGGACGGGTCGTCCGCTGGTCTCAGTATAATGTGTTTTACAGGCGCAATCAAGTATCAATGCATTTAATCAATAATAACTCGCTGAATAGTAATCCCATTTTCACATATTTAAATTTTAGGCATACAGCTATTAAAACTGCATGTCTATGGACATATGGTTCAGCATATTTAAAAATTCTTGGTGGGATACAATATTTTAATCTATGACATATTTTGCAAGATACAGCCAAAGATGCATTTTATTCCCACACACACACACACACACACACATATATATAAATATATATATATATATATATATATATATATATATATATATAGAGAGAGAGAGAGAGAGAGATCTGTATATCTCCACACAATGTTGTGACAACAATATTTACATGTTTATTTACATATTTACATGTTCATGAAAGTTTTACACAATCTAAAAGCCTTGAAATAGGACAGTTTTGCAGAGCTTTTTTCTGGTGCTGCCTTTCTGCAACCCAAGACAGGTGACTTTTGCAATGTGGTGCATCCTTATCTTTAGAAACACAGACACAACCAATGACAACAAGTCGGAACGATGATTGTCAATGCCAAATTGTGTCTCCTCAATGTGTTCCCCAAGCTGGAAAACATCTTCTGTTCCAATCTCTTCACGGACGATATGTGTGACGGAGGACAGCTTTGGAGGTTGCTTTGGTGAAGCACCACGAATCACCCTCTCTGCAGCTCTCACCACCTTCACTACGCCTTGTGAGGGAATCACTAAGCCGCCATTGTTCTTCAGAGTGAGAAGGTGGTAGCTCTCATCAAATGAAGATGGTGCAGCATCTTCAATCAAACTGACACGACACAGGTCACAGCTCAGTTTACGCAGAATCTGCCTCACGACAAATCCGGCTATGTAGACCAAAGCATTTTCTACTAGACCACCAAACTTGGTTGGAAGATAGCTATGGTCATTCAGAACAGCTGAAATACTCGCAAAAGGAGAGGGATGCTCTTCCTTAGATTCAGGCGAAGACATTTCCACAGCAGACAGAGACACAGTGTTGTCTTGTGCTGCCACATTGCCATTCTCACTAGGTGTAACCCCACACCGAACCATCAGCCGGCGAAAGATGGCCTGGAACTGGCTTGCTGATGGGTTGTTATTCCAGCCACCTCAAATGGAAAACAGGAACACAATACATGTGTTAATCATACGACATAACATATGAGCACATTCACGAAGTATATTTTATGAAGTTATTGTAGTTGAAAGGATATCAACACTACCTGACGCTCTGATGGAATTAAATAGGAGCTCCAAGTGATCTTGGCTGAACCTGTATGTGAGGACATACCGCTGCACTTGGAGGAGTTCAGGAATCATCAGCATTAACGTGTCAATGTTGATGACAAATCCAATGACAGACGGGTACCTGCAAAAGAAAAAGGTTTTATTGCTCTGATCATGGCTAAACAAGCCACCCCAAGAAAGCACCACATAAAAGCATAGTGATGTTGCTTCAAAGCAGTAAACTGTATTTTCAGTAACCACCAATATGAACTCAAACCCGAACACATGCAATACATACCTTTTTCACACTTGCCTATAGTTAATATTTTTGAAATAATGTACTTACCACTTAGAAGCATTAGGGACCTGCAACACACTAAATAAAAGACAATTCCAACAGAAACAAAACTGCAGATCATAAAAAATTGAAACAAGAGAACATCCTATAAAATGTAAAATAAAATCAGTTTTGTACAGTTCTTTTCTTGACACTCTAAGACACTTTACATTTCTGTTATTTACTCACTACTTATTCTTGGTGGTTTTGAGCCACAGCTACACAATCACATGCATACACAATCATATCAACATACTGCACATACTATATGATTCCTGCACAAACTTTGTTGTGTAATACATACCATGAAGAAGCATCAGGGATCTGAAATACACTGAAGACAAGATAATTAAAGCAAACAAAACAGACAAAACAAAACATTTTAACAGTAACATCATATGAACTTCATGCAGAGAACGGTCCATCTTATGAACTCGATGGCGAACAGAACGGAGTAGTGCTGAATTCAAATCAGGAACTTCTCATGCACTATTTTAATAAACCTCTTAGATCGGTGAAGGGGTGTTCCATCTTTTGTCAACAAAGTGAGCAAGTACTCCCGGGCTCTTGACAAAAAGGCTTTCCTTTCCATCCAATTCCAAGATCCCATAGGAGCTTTGAATCCTTTAGCACGAGGATTGCGTGCATTCATTGTGTCGAACAGCCTGTCAATCATCTATAAGAAATAGCGGCATCTAAATCATTATCTGAAATGCCAACCCTGCAGGGTGTCATTAGGTATGAGATAGGTGAAATCTGTTCAAAATATACAGAGAATTATTTTTAAGCTCTATGTTCAAAGTACAACATGCAAACATCAGAATTTTTCAATAGGTCTTTGTACTAAAATCATTACACCGAGCCTTCACCTTGAAAATTTGTGACAGTATGTATGACGTTATGTACAAACATTCAATTTTATGAAGAATAAGTAATAACACAGTCTGGTAGTATTTGCAAATTCAATTCAGAGAAATTCACAATAGTGAATTTTACCAGATTGTTAATTAATTTTATAATGTATTAATAAAACAAAATATGTACTTTCATTCTGAATAACCAATTGCATTACCTCAATAAATGCTGCTGTTGCCTCACAATCTTTAAACTGAGAGTACCCAAGATCTCTCATAGTGCAGAGGGCCACTGAAACGGAGCGACTCAGTGTTTGTGCAGCCAGGGACACCCTCATCTTGTGGTTCTCAAAGTGCACATGCTTGTCTGTGATTTTATTGGCAGCATGTAGTCCATGTTGTTTCTGCACATCATTGAGATGATTGATGTACCTCCAGTTGATCTGTCCAGTGGTAGTTGCTATTGGGCTATATGCCTGCAGAGTAAGAATGTGTCAAAGCTCAAATAAGTATAAGCAGCTAAATGTTGACCATTTAATCCAATTGTATCTGTGAACATGAACAGACACACAAATAAATAACTTGCAGAAATAGGTATACAACACTCATAAATTACCTGCAACATATTACGTGTCAACTTCAGCATGTGGCACGCATCCATCATTACAAACACTTTGTCTCCAGTCACTGGATGTGGGAAACTGGTTTTGAGGGGCTCTTGTGGGTTTCCCTTCAGCTCACACCCAAGTTGGTTACACATGCTGATGTTGGAAGCATGCCCATCCATTGTTAAACACACCACCCGAATTCCTCGAGCATGCAGCTCCTCCAAAGCATGACTGAGAAGGACCCTTTGTGTTTCTGGTGACAGAGAGGTTGTGAGGTAGTATGCAATGGGAGCCTTCCAATGCCCTTGGAGGCCAACCACCATAAACACAAGAGCCTCAGTAGCAACCTCAGTCTCATTGTTTCCATCCCCCAGGTCTACAAAGCCAGACAGTGACTGTGTATGTGGATTATATTGCACATGTTTTCTGACTGCCATTGCATCCAAAATGAGTGGAACAAATCCATATTTAGCCTGGTCTTCCTGGCATCTTCTCTCCAGCATATCCAGCATCATCTTGTTCAAGCCAGGCTTGCCATCCACTGAACACAACCACCTGTAAAAATTAGGAGGAGGAGCAGCAATATTTAACACATATGCAACATTAAATTACAAGGTTAAATAAAAAAAATCTGTTAGGCAACATTAAGGCTACCTTTGTAATGTGTGCGGATGTGGGAGGGGAAATCTTTGCTTCTCTCTAAGGTATTTGTATGCCTTTGGGCCATGGAGATGAAGTGTGAGGGCAAACTCTCTACATTCCTTGGAGTATTCATGGCCCTGTTTCTCCATAAACTCTAGCTGCAGATCTGACAATTTAAGAGGGAAAAAGATAAACTCCCCTTCTGATATAGCTCCGGAGACAAAAAGCATATGACAAAAAAATGTTCATGAATTTTTAAGTATTAATTTGGACTTACCAGAGTAGAATTCAAGCCGTTCTTTCAGTTCCTCATTAATGAGATTTTTTTCACTCAACTCCCCCAACAGTGACTTTACTGTGGTCTTTGCCCTCTTCTCTCTGGCCATGGTGTTTTTCTTGTCCCGCTCCAGATATTCTACTCTTGCCAAGGCTTTCTGAAGTTTTGCAGTGACAGCGGTAAGAGAAGCTGGCAAAGCATAGCAATGATCCTATAAACAGAGGGATGGACATCACACATCACTTTGACACAACTATGGCACACATTCTTTCATACAACAGCAGCACTGTGTGTGTCTTCAACTGTGTGTTGGTTTTATTTGTGAGAACATTCAACATGAGCGTTAGAAAACAAGTTCGATTTTAATATGGCCACGACTATTATGATATGATGTTTACAATAGAAATACTCACATCATTAGACTGAGGTTGCAGGTCTGAACTACAAGTTTCTGGGCCATCCTGAGAGGCCACAGACACACTAGCTTGAGCTTTTGTGGAGGTTACTGTAGTCCTGAAGTTTTCAACCTGAAATGTAAAAGTCTAATGAATATGGACTTTACAGTATATAGTACCTGTACATAAACACACATATCTCACCATCCCTTGAGACTTACATTATGTACATTTATGAATGCTAATGAACTTATAATAATGCACCTACTCTTTGAAGGTGAACTGGGAAGCTGAAAATTAATGGTATCACATCAGCTCAGTCTGACAGTCTGACCAGTTTTTTCAAAATCCTCCGTTTTAAAATGCTCACTGCATAGTACAGATGAATTACTTGCAGTGAATCCATCCCTCCTCAAAGCTATTTCCCACTTCTTCTTCATCTCTTTGTTTTTCGGAAACCTTCAAAACAAAAACGTGATATCTGGGAGTGTGTACACAAAAACATTGTACAAATGAGGTCCATCTTATTTTATTCATATGTATTCTTACTGTCACGTAGTGAGTTCAATGAAGTTATTTTGTACTGGCTGATCTGCACATATTCACAGCTGTTATAACGAACCAAAAATAAAAAGACAACAGTTGAAACAAAGTAGCCTTGCTGACGTCTGTGTTGCCTTCTTAAGCTGAGCGTTCAGAAAAACGTTACACTCACTATTTTTGATCTTCATATTTTTTAGAACTTTAAACTCCAAATTTGATTAATATTTGCTGATAATTATAATTAACCAAAGCTATTGAAATTGTGAGTAGGCTTGTTTGAAACCTATTCCTGTCATCAAATCTCAGCTAGCCGCCATTGCCGGATGAACACAGATAGCTAACATTTGCTGTCATTTTGGTGGATAAATACAGTACAGTAATATTACATTCACAAAATACTAACAATAATATGTTCATCTTACTTGTGAAAAGTTATCCCCCGGGCCCTGACATCAGCAGTTCCTCCATTTGAACACGAATAAGCAGAGCAGTGGTGAGGCATCTTCTACTGTTTTGGTTGACCAACGTAGGAGGGACAACCCATACAAGATGGCCGCCGGATTTCCTGCGCCGGAGCAGCCAATGTGGGGTCTACTTTTCTATTATGTCTATGGGTAGAACACCCTAAATGACGAAAAAAGTCTCTTGGAGGTATGCCCTAAAATGTACAGGGAGGCGGCCATCTTGGATCAAAGGTCAAATTTTGCCCGTTTTTCATTTTTGTTGACGTCAAACTTTTACGAACTCCTCCTAGGCATTTTGAGCGATCAGCTTCAAACTTGGTCAGTATGTAGTTGAGGGACGGGGGCTTAAAAGTTATCAGAATCGTGAGTTTTTGGGCATGTTCAGGGGGCGTGGCCAAGCGGCAAACTTGGCGTACTCGGCGAAACAAACAAAATGTAATAACTTTCACATGCAATGCCTGACTTGCACCAAACTTGGTATGAGTCATCCCCGTGGCATGCCCAACGATCCTATGTGGTCATATTCTGATGTCATATAAGCCCCGCCCCCTCAGGACAGGAAGTCACTTTTTTTTTTTTGGAAAGCTACATCTCAGACACCCCTTGACTGAATCAAGTCGATCCTATGTCAGATGACAGCTAACAAGTTGGTCTGACTTGCATTAAAGCACAAAGAGTTTTTGCTGGGGGGCGTGGCCGTGGCGGCGTGGCGAAGTCAGATGTAATGCCGTTGCCTTGCGTTTGGCTCTAAATTACACATATTTAAGTCGAGCTGCACGAAAATCATTACGATCGATTCTGGTCCTGCCCCCAACAGAAATGCAGTGCCATATTTGGTGGGCGTGGCCTAATTCCTCCACAGCGCCCCCTAGAAAACTTTAAAAAAGCAGCCCCAAGCCATGCTTCGACTGACGATCTTGAAACTTGGTACAAATGTGAAACATATTGCGACTTACAAAAGTATCTTGGAGCCATGGTCCAAACCTCACAGGAAGTCAGCCATGTTGGATCAAAGTTCGGATTTTTACCCGATTTTGGGCGATTACAGCCTCCGGATTTGATCAAACTCCTCCTACAGCTTTTCACATACAGGCTTCAGAATCACTGAGCTCAGTTTTGAGACATTGAAGGTCAAAAGTTATCAAAAGCTTTTTCATACATGAAAGCATGTGGGCGTGGCCAAGCCTCAAAATCTGACCATTCGCCATGAAACATCACGGTGTAATAACTTCCACATACAAGGTCATAGATTATTGAAACTTTCTGTGGGTCATAACAGACTAGTACTAATCACATTAACGTGGTCAATTTGTGACATCACTTTAGCCCCATCCACTTCCAACAGGAAGTAACCTGTTTTCCTGTTGGAGGTTGTCCTTTCTTCTCTTTCACTCATACTAATTTAAGCCTGTGTCAGATGACAGAATAACATGATGCAGACTCCCTCTCCCACCACTGACTGGTGCCTGAATAACGTGGGCGTGACAGAATGGCGAACGCCAATCCCTCGCCGTTTGCATACGATTAGCTCTAAATCGCACATGCATTATCCGATTTGCACCAAACTAGATATGAATGGTCTTTGTTAACCTCTGAAGAGGCCAATATGATTAGACTGGAATTTGACTCCAGTGTGCCCCCTATAATAGTCGAAGAGTTATATCTCCCTGATACCTCATTTAATCTGCATGAGATTTTTTTGTGCATCAGCAGTAAGCATTGCTGCAAAGTTTAGTGTGGTAATTTAATGACAACACTTAAGCCCTGGTGATTTTTTTTTTTTCAAAATTGGTATTGAAGAGTTTTGTTTATCTACAAATTGCTTCTTTGGATTACATGGGAAATTGGATCAATAGTTTCCCTTCTAAAAAAATAAAAGTTGTTCTGTAACATTGTTAAATGCATTTGTTAGTTACATTGATTATATCATGTGGTACAAACAATATTTCATCATCTCAGCAGAGCAGTTCAGCAAAAGGAATCTGCAGCTCACAGAAATTTGCTTATTGGAGAAGATCAAATTCAAGTGATGGCTGTGACTGGACATGATTTCCCTTATCTTGGAAAGCGTCCTCTTCTCAGCACAGTCACACCATAGAGCCAGCTTTGTAAAGACCACATTCATAACACCTGTTTAAAAAACAAATGTATATAGCTACTGCGGTCTTTATCTTGAATTTCCTTATGATGCAATGATTAAAAAATAGAGTAAACTTCAGAATACTATGGCTTTACAAAGAGTAACCAAATGTTGGACATTTGTTTCATTTACTGAAGTATTTCAATTGTATCAACATCAAGGTTCATGCAGTATCTTTATTTGAAATTTTCTCCAACAATTTCAAGTTCAACAGGATAAAACCAAGTGTTATGCATTTGTTTCATTGCAATTTTTAGTGTTACGAATAAAAACTTTTCATGTGTTATAGTTAAAAGTTTTATAGTTGAAAGGTTTTCCTTGTCAACACAATCAGCAGGGCAACACAGGGATTTGAACCCTATCCCAACAAGTGGGAGTACCAAACCATTGCCTTTTGCTTTTTTTTGTGCAATATGACAAGGTAAAGCAAAACCTGCATTAAGAACAGCATACAGAATTGAACAAATTACATGTTAACCATTATAGTGACAGTGCTGTTCATGTTTACTTGAAGTTGTTCATCAAATTCTGACAATTCTTTTTTCTGTGTAAGATTAGTCAAAGCTGTCTTAATGCAAGAAACGAAACCTTTGTACAGTTTATTAATTCATTATCAATATACGCACCTTGCACGGCAAAAGTAAAACAGGTTTGGCAGCTTACCTTTCATAAGAAGTTGCATTAACACGAGCCAAATTGTATAGGTTACATTAGAATGCACATTTTCTACACACATTTTTTATTTATATGTATGTGTGTGTGTGTGTGTGTGTGTATGTATGTATGTATGTATGTATGTATGTATATGTATATATCATTTGTAAAAGACATTTTTAATTTTCCACCCTTGTGATGAACAAAAGAAATTTCAGTAACTTTAAATCATATAACTTAAAACAGCTTGAAACCACACATTACACCCTCATGATTACTGAAATACGTTGGCACAACTGCAGCCTCCATTTTATACATGTGTGATTTAACATACACATGATCTATTATAGTACCTTTCTCTGTCGTTGATTCTTCAACGATCTGAACATATCCTCTGTCTGTGACAAATTTTGAGATAGTTGATGACTTCAAAATATCATCATTAAAATCTCCCATTATTGCTTTGGTTTGACATTGATCCTCAAGCCAAAACAACTTTTCCACATTTGTTTTGAATAATGACAGAGGATACTGTGGTGATCGATATATGACCACCAGTACAATGTTAAAACTGACAGAGTTGCACACTAAACACTCCAAATTAACCTGTGGTGGTTCTAAAAATTCAAATAGCACACCATCTGCAATATAAATGCCAACACCGCCATGCTGTTGGTCTTGCAAGCAAAGCAACCAGGTCTGGCTGGCTGCTAGAGTACGATAAACGTCATGAACAGTTCTTGAAACTGTAACCGTTTCTGTCTGGATTGTAGACAACCATGTTTCTGTTACAGCAATACATTTAGGTTCCCATTGCTGTATACAAAAGAGAGGAACTTGTCTCTGCAATCCACCTTTAACAGTGGCTCTTTCCTCCTCAGGTTCAATCGGTGTGGATCGACTCAAATCTGATGATGCAGAGTGACGGTTTTTTCTCCTCTGCATACCTACACGATCATCATCAAATAGAACATAAACCATTTCAACCTTGGAGAGACTCACACGGAGAGATAAAGACAATTAGTGTTTTATTGGCTAGAGGTCTTTGGCGCTCGGGCCCCGGCAGGAGAAGAGCTTGCAGAGAACCGCTGTGAGCTTGAATGATCGAAGTAGGGTGAGAGATTAGGGTAGTCGTCCCCCAAAAAGGTGCCGGGGCCGAGCTGAGATGAGAGAGCTGGAAGAGCAGGCTGCAAGGGGCCTGCGAGGAGCTGCCGCCGCTAAGAGGCCCACGAAGGGCTGCCGCCGCTAAGAGGCCCGCGAAGGGCTGCCGCCGCTAAAAGGTCAGCGCAGAGCTGCCGCCGCCAAGAGGCCCGCGCAGGGCTACCGCCGCTAAAAGGTCAGCGCAGAGCTGCCGCCGCCAAGAGGCCCGCGCAGGGCTGCCGCCGCTAAAAGGTCAGCGCAGAGCTGCCGCCGCCAAGAGGCCCGCGGAGGGCTGCCGCTGCAAAAAGGTCAGCGCAGAGCTGCCGCCGCCAAGAGGCCCACGAAGGGCTGCCGCCGCTGCTGCTAGGTGCCCGCGAAGGGCTGCTGATGCTGATCCTGCCAGGGGGGCGGCGAAGGGGTGCCGATGCTGCAGGGCCCGCGGAGGGCCGGAATTGGAAGGAGGTTGAAATTGGAGAGGCATTAGAGGGACAGATGGAGAACACCACCACCAGTTAGTGTTTAGAGCTTACCTATAGAACGAGCGAGCGTTGAGCGGCTAGCAAGGATGGGAGGTCCGGGCGGATGTAGGAGGAGTAAGCCGCTGAGGACCAGCGGCCGAGTTGCTGAAGAGAAGCCAGCGGGATGCCCTGCGTGGCAGCTGAGGTGGCTGCCCCTATGCGGAATGAGTGTCCGGAGATATGAAGAGTGGGGAAGCCGCCTAAGGCGAGGGTTTTTCTAAGGGCCCTGAGGAACCAGGCTGCGGTCATGGGGGAACCTTCTGGAGTGAGGAACAAGGGGCCGATGGGTAGACGGAGCTTTTGGCGTTTCGAGATAAATTTGAGCATGTGGAGAAACGGGCAGAAAGGGCCATCTAAATGGGCTATAGAGACTGTGCAGGGACCCTTACTCTTCGAATGCTTGAGAAGGAGGTCGAAGTGGTCTGGGAAGAAGACTAAATCGTTAGGAGATAGATCTACGGCTGGGTTGAACTGGGCCCTGGACGTGAATTCACCTTACCTAAGGAGCCCGTAAAAGGCCAGGAGAAAAGAGCTAGAGAGGAGCGCTTTAAGGTATGAGGAAAAGGGGCTTGAATGCAGAGTCAGGAGGAGACTTTTGAGGATGGGGAGCGTGATGGGCTTTCTGCTATCGGGTTGAGGAGAGGAATGTTTTGCAATCCCCCGAAGGAGGAGCTTGACAGCATGGTCAGAAAACAGGCTTGGTGGCGAGTTGGATTGGAGGAGTCTGGAATGAAAATTCTGGACCAGAAGGCGAGATCGGAGCAGCAGCCCTCATCCAGAGAGACTTGATTGAGCAGAGAGGGGACCGAATTAGCTAGATCGAGCAGGCGAGAAATGAAAGAGCGGCCCTGGGGGATAATTCGCATCACGAAGTTGAGGTGACCCAGCAGGGAGAGAAGTTGGCGCTTTGAGAGCGAGACGGAGGACACGAACGCCTGGGATAAATCTCGAATGCGAGACAGCTTATCCGGGGGAAGAGAGGCAACCATGGATACGGAATCAAGGGTAATACCCAGAAACTCCAGCCGGGTGGCGGGGCCCACTGTCTTCTCATCGGACAGGGGAATGCCCACGAGGCAGAAGAGGTGGCGGAGTCTGGGGAGAGAGAGGCCGGGAGATGGGGAGGGGGCGTCCACCAGGAGGACGTCGTCGAGCAAGTGCAGGATGGCGGGGAGCCTGAGGACATTGAGGAGGATCCAGCAGAGGGCCTCTGAGAGATTATTGAACAGGCTGGGGCTGCTATGGCAGCCGAAGATGAGCCTGACGGCAAAATAAAACGAGCGATCCCACTTTGCGCCGAGAAGGTGCCACTGGAAGGGATGGACGGGCAAGACCTTAAAGGCATCGGTAATGTCGGCCTTGGCCAGCCAGGTGCCCCTCCCGGCTGTCTTAATGAGGGACATGGCGTGATCGATAGACATAACATAGCGAAAAGGGGGGCTTCGGGATAAGGGAGTTAATACTGCGGTGGGGGCCGGAGTGAGGGGCAGAAAGGTCGAGAATGAGGCGCTTCTTGCCGGAGTACTTCCGGGTAGCGATACCAAGGGGGCTGACGCGGAAGGGGGAAAATGGAGGGCATGCAAAGGGGCCGACCATGAAACCTTTGGAGACTTCTTTGGCTAGGAGCTGGGCCATGATAGAGGGTTCGTGAATCGCGGACTGGAGGTTAGGGCACACGAGGGACAAGGTTGGGGGCCAGGAAACTCCTATGAAGAAACCCTGGGAAAGACCGGTAAGGAGGAAGTTGACGAAGGAACGGTCGGGATGGGACCGGAGAAGAAGGGCTAGTTTGAGAATGTTCACTCTAAAGACCCCAAAGGCGGCCAGGAATTCGCCGATGGATAAATCCCGGGCGAGACGGGGGTCGGCTGAGCAAAAGACTGCGGTGAAGTCAGATGTAGAGGCAACCTGCCGATCAACGACGGGAGAGGGAAGTAGCAGGGAGACCAAATTAATGTGCTGCCCTTGCAGGATCTTGGAACGAAGCCTGGGAGAGACGTGGGCATGAGCAGGCATGTACGGCTGGCCTAGGCAGGGAGAGCATAAACGAGACACATGGAGAGAAAGGAAAGCGGAGCGTGGCTTAATAGGCGAAGAGAAATAGAAAGACGGGGAACTTAACATCTTACCCTGAGATGGGCCAGGGCGGGCATCGGCGAGGGAGAACGCCCCGGGGAGGGGCTGGGAGGTAGGCGGGCCCGGCGGGATCGAAGAGGAAGGCCGAGCGGAGGCGGTGAGGCTCTGGAGCCGGAGCAGGGGTGCTGGAGGAGCCGGGGCGGCCCCGGTGGCGCTTGGCTGGAGGAGGAGACTTATTCCTGGTTTTTTTGCTGGAAGCGGGGAGCGGCGGGGAAGGAGAAGAAGAATCGCCGGAGGGGAGAAGCGCGGCCAGAGCAGCGAGCTGGTCGGGAGCGAGACCGGCCTCTGGCCTGACTCCGCCAGAGCGGAGGAGAGTCGAAGTAGAGCAGAAGGCAGGACGAGAGGCGAGCCAGGCGCTCCGTCGACGG
>NC_051431.1:33111496-33134072 GCF_001649575.2 Kryptolebias marmoratus | reverse complement strand
GGAAAGGAGCGGACGGGGGATCGGAGATCCCTGTGAATCGTCCGAGCTAAGATCGGACATCATGATGCGAACCAACAAGCACGAGAACACGAGACTTGGCAGGCGAGCAGGAGGAGCCGTGGACGGGGAGCCTTATATCCTGCACCTGGACACGATTTGGCAGCTGGGAGCGAGGATCCATGATGAGTGATGCTGGACAGCTGGGTGAGTCTGCCAGGTTGAAATTGCGGAGAGCCTTCACTTTAGGAAACTTGTCCTTTTCTGGTATTATGATCGCTGTAACAACACCACAAACTACATTAATCAAACCATCACCCAGACACATTTTTACACAACATAACATGTGCACCCTTACCCAACAACAACTCTTCTGACAAACACGTATCTGATGCTTTGGCATGATTCCCTGGTAACAACCTTAGTTTGCCCGTTTTCTTATCATTTACATAATCTTGTGCTGTAATTCTTACATAGTCAGGGCAAATAAATAAAAAAAGATTAATATTGTGCTCATTTACTTGTTGATTGGTTGGAAATATATGCAAGGCTGAGCTCACCTCACCTGTTTCACAACTCTTTAAAACCTGTATATCATCAGATAGCACAGCGATCTCCTTTGAACGAGTCCTCAACCAATTTAACAGTTAGAAAAACACAATCTTTTTGATGAACTATTTCTGTTAGCTCTACAACTTTAAATAAATCCGACCATAAGAGACTACCAACTCCATCTGAATACAGTGCTTTACCTTTGACACTACTGCAATGTTTCCAAATGGGGAAAAGTTACTCGATTGTTTGATCTGATGCAATCTACCATGGATGTATGATAACAGATTATGATCTACCATTGATATTTCATCTATGATAAGAAGCTGGAGATCATTATATTTTAGACGTAATGAATTTAGTTTTTCTTCTCCCAAAGGAGTGTACGGTAAGCGTACATCTTTTCCAATAGAAAATGTGGTGTGGATTGTTGTTGCTTCCAAATTATATGCAGCAATACCAGTGGGAGCAGTCGGTAAAACACAGGTGTTGTCTGGATGCCGACACATATGTGACAATATTCTTTTGGATTCACATTCAATTGCCCTGATTAAGTGACTTTTACCTGTGCCTGCACCGCCTGTAATAAAAACATGTAATGGTTCAGGATTTTTTCCATTTACCCTGTCCAAACACCACTGCCTTATTTGGTAGAAAACAGACAGCTGTTTTTCATTTAAAGATCTAATTAATGCTAAGCCTTCAGTTCTACTCATGTTGTTCTTTTTCTCCAATACATTTGCTGTACAACCCAGATTTAAATCGGGTATATGTTCTTGTTCGTCGTTGAGTGTTGCTTTGATTTCTTTAATTCCTTCTGTACACTCTAACCGTTCCACCTCCAGCTCAGGACACAACTCACACCATGCATCTTCAAGCAGTACATCACCAACCACATGATCTGCAGCCTCCAACTTGTCAGCTTCCAATTCAAATTCACCTCTATTAAGGTCTACAATGGACTTCACTGAATGTGATGTCCCATCCATGAATTTAACTACACCAGTTCTATAAAACTCCTCAAATGTCTCACAGGTTGAAGGCTTCAGTTCACCATCCACTCAATATGGCAGAAATAGTTGCATTATGCTTTGATAAAATGTTTCAGGCTCTTTGGTTTCAGAGAAACGAGCATAACGAACAACAGCTGGTTGTGTTCGACTTCTTTTAGCAACAAAACCAAAACCGTTATTTAACTTTACTGCAACTTTACTTTTCTCATTCTTTGACAAAACACGATAGTCAGATGCAAACTTTGCCAGGCACATATCATTAAACACAATATCCTTTGGACGATTCTTGTAGACAATCCTTTCTCAACTAGCCGTTTCCCTTCTTTGTTTTTCTCCAAGTAAGAAACGGCAGCAAGTCGAATTCTGCGATGACTGTTCTGAGAACCGCTGATAGCTTGAGCCAGGGAAATTCACTTCTCAAAATGCTGCAATACATATTAGGATTCCTTTCCAACTGTTTCACTACAGCAAGTCTAACTTTCCTGTACGATTTTTGGGTCCCACTTACAGCTTGACTGAGAGCTCGGAAGAAACAGTTTCCGTCCCCGACAATTTTGTCCATCATGCATGGGTAGGTAGGTACATTTATTTATATAGCACTTTTCAGCACGAGGCGACTCAAAGTGCTTTACAACACAAGAACAAAATTACAGACAGAGTTACAGAACATGACAAGATAACTAAGCTAAAACATGACAATGCTAACAAAGGTACAGGATAACTAAACTACCAAAACATGATATTACTAAACCAAGGCACGAAGAATCTAGCTAACAGTGAATATGATAACTAATTGTACAGTAACTAAGCTAAGTGTACAAGAAGGCTAAATAATCTAAAACGTGACAATGCTAAAACTAAATTAGCATTGTCACATTGCAACGTTATCTAAATGGGGTACCCAGCTCCCCAACCAGGTGAGATGATGAATCACCTTTCTCACATTCTACATTTAGCTGTTTGCAAACAGCCTCTGCAACCACTTTTGAAAGAGGATTAAACTTTAACGCTCTATTCCTCACATTGCTGACAAACACTACATCTGCATTTACAAGATCAGCATCACTTACTTTTGTCTTTTTCAAAGACGAACTGTTCTGAGGCATCTTTCGCTTCTTGCCTTTTGCATCATGTGTGCACAGAACTTCATGAACACAGCCAGGTTTCAAAGTACTGCCAAACACACCTGTTGTATTCATATTGGGAACTTCAGATGAAGTCTCCTTTCTGTGCATGTCTACACGCACATCAGCAATTTCAAATGCTCTTTGCCCATTTGGTCCAGCAGATGTCTTAATATAATTATAGACATCATCAAGGCTGCTAAAGTACAAAACTATGCTCTTCCCTGTAGCATCTGCCATCCCAGCTGCATCACGTGCATGGGAGTCAACCAGAGCATACTGTCCTTTCTGACTAATAAGGGCACAAGTACTTTGACTTACAGTCAGAAAACAAGTTTCGTATTTAGCGCACATCTTTTGCAACCCTTCATGCAGAGTAATGCACGCACCTAGTTTTAGACCCTCACTATGGAGATCATTTACATCCCCAGAAACAAAGTCCCCACTTGTTACATCAAAAGCACACCCATCAACATCAATCTGCTTTGGCAAGTCTACAGCCGAAAGCAGCTGATGTCCACCACGAATCAAGTTGTTGTCCCGCAAAAAAAAGAGTACAAATCATCACCTCTGACTACAACGTTATCCAGTGTGTCAGAACGCCATGAGAAAACACTATTCATTTTATGCGTTGCTAAAGCAACAAGACTTACAGCTGCAGACTGTTGACCCCTGTACTGAAACCGACACCCTGATGAAATGATCCTCTGAGGGATCTAACATGGCTACTTGCACCTTGGCAGGGATCTGTAGTCTGTTTGTCAGGGATGAGTGTTGCATATGTCTCCATTTCCCTCTCGTGTACAGAAATGACAGTCTGTACTCCGTTGCATTTAATGATTGCGTAAGGCACTTTAAGTGAAACATTAAATCATTTAGACATGTGTTGAACACCACAACAGATGTACCAATTTCTAACGGCAATCCCTGTGAATTGCGTGTTCCACAGTCCACAACTACAAAGTACTGTTCATGATGGATAATCAGAATATCTGCACCATGGACAGTAAGAATGCACATTGCACTTGTCAACAAGTAAATCTGTAACATTTCATATAGTTTGTCCTCAAAGTCAAAATCAAATGTGCCACTAGTTGAGTTCCCAATTTGTATTTCCCACTTTCTACCAAAAATGTTCTGGTGCCCAACTAACTTAGACAACTCTGCATTTCTGCCTGTGTGATACTTTGCTAACTTCTGACCTTCTGCAACGACTTCATCTACATCTGATGAGCTCCAGGTACAAATGGGAGAAATGTTGTGTTTTATAGATGCTACAACACTTCTTGACATTAAGGTATGAGAACCACACTTATTAGTGTGAACAGCTCTGCCTGTAATTACAGGTGGTGGAAGCTCCTCTGAACACCTGCAAGACACAGGGTCAGGAGACTTACCTCTGCATGACATCTGTGTTGGCCCTGGAACGAAAGAGGGCGGAAACCCCTCTGGACTGCTGCAAGAACTTGGGTTAGCAGACTCACCTGTGGGTGATGCCTGTGTGCGCTGGAAGTCACCCATCTCCTCAGGCGTCTACAATTAAATTACATATCGTTTCTGGATTGCATTAAAGGAATTACAGGTTTAAAAAAAAAACACTGACACCTTTTTATTTATTTATTTATATTCACTGCCACAAATTTCACTATACAAACCCCTTGGCTGGCAGGACCCTCCAACGGACGGACCCACCCTGGACAGCTGGACGTTTCCCGAGGAAAGGGAGAACGTGGCACATCAGGCACCCACCGGTTTGGGTGTTGCCTTGACCTTTTAAACAATTGAAACAGACCAGACAAAAATCATTGCATTTATTAAATTTACTTTGCTTAAAAATTACATAATAAATGATATCAAGCGTTTCCCATAAAACCCTTTAATTTCACATCAGTTACACATTTAATACAATATAAACCCTAATATGCAACACTTACAGTCGTCTTAGCAGACACCAGCTCCACACCGACAGCGGCAGAAGTTACGTGTGGTGTGGCTGAAACCTAAAAGAGAAAGGAAAACAAAACACATGACTAAAAAAACCAACCTAGTTTATGTTCTGAAAGGTTAACTTGCTTCATGATTTTACAAACCTGCTGCCTCACACGCCTGGTCCTTGAGACAGCTGGTTTCTTTGGATGTTCCACAGGCTTTGTCTGTAACAACAATACAAACAACAATTTAGGTGTATGATGTGCATAATAGGGAGTAGTTAGACTACAAGTAAAAGTACTTTACTGCAACTTACATCGTTGCCTGTGCGAACATCATCAAGTGCCGATGGAGAGACTTTTTCCATGGCAACCAACATGTCAGCTGAGAACCGGACAGGATTCAACTTGATGTAACACTCCTTCAAGGCCACTGGAGTGCCATCCATCTATTAGACAAAAATTCAAAGAATTTAGATACCAATTACAAATCTTTCTTACAAATGGCTGCAGGTCTCACTGACCTTATCAGGAACCACCCTTTTCTTGGAAGAATGACAAGATGAGTCAGATTCTCCCGAGTAGTTCCTCTGAAAAAGTAGAACGCACATAAGATATTTAGTATGATTAGTCGCAGATAAATATCTAACACCTTTCTTCCACTACAAGGAGATGTAAAAGAGTCTTACCTTCCTGTCGGATGTCACTGTTGTCCACTCTGAAGAGGGTGGAGGTGGAGGACGTTCCACACCCTTCACAACCACACGGGGCACAATCCTCGGTACGTGCGCAGGAGCAGCCTGAGGGCGAACCAGTGGCTTTGGTTCTTGCTTCTCCAAAAACTCATAGGCAGCAATCCACATGAGTTCACTGAGGATCAGCATTCCGTGATCATCGCTAAGGTGGACCTGAACACAAACAGTAATCACAGAGGTGAAATTAGCATTATATGAACAATACACAATTTCACGTTACTGTGCTTAAAATTAATTGCAACTTACACCATCATGGCACCACAGATCACGCCGTCCCAGGGGTAGCTGGTCTGCAATAGGATAAAATGGAATACCTGAAAATACAACGTCAAAATATTAAAGAAATCATGCAAACATTCTGTCCAGAAATTTCAACATCAATACACCTGTCACAACATATACCAAATAACTGTTTATAGAGAATTATTTTAATACCTAGCTTTGCTGACCTTCGATGATATTCTTGCTGGAACGTCTCTTGTTTCACCCTGGACTCTGTCAAACGCGGAACCATACCAGTACAGAAAACCTAGGAAAAATAAGAACCAGTTTAGAAATTAATATTTCCATCAAACACATACTAAAAACCCAGCCAGGCTCACCTTAGGCCAGCGACCACAGACTGTGAGAAGATACTGCTCAAATTCTTGTCCTGCTTCTTCTGGATTTATACTGCTTGTCAAGTTATTGGAACTTCCCATCACGCACACCGCGTCTGGTTGGCAAGTTGTTACAGAGTGTAACACCTCTTGCCGCAGTTTAGATGCACAGGCACCCGGAGTGCACATCACAGCAAAATTAATGTCGCCGTTTGACACGGGAACGACTGAATCAGCAAAAGATCGGAGATGTGAGTCTCCGATAAGAAGAACAAGCTGCAAAACAAAACAAAACAATATTATACAATGAAAAGAACACATCTTATTCTACATTAAATATTTGTTGATATCACATACCTTCTTATCAGGGCGTCGCTCAAGAACGACCAACTTATGGAAGAGGCCAGTGACCTCACTTCTGGGCCATGGTTTCACTTTGTGACGCCATCCAGTGCCACGGTCTTTAGAGAAACATAGAGTGATACAAAAAGACAGAAAAAACAACAATTTTGTACACAAATCCTAGGCATGTACTCTGTACTTCATTACACACAAATAAGCCATTACATCACAATAATTATGATAAAATAGACACTTACGTGAAACAAAATCACTGGAGGCCTGGGGGATCCCGACGCCTTGCGTTCGAACAGCCTCAACTCTTCGACGCGCAGCTTCGGAACGGCGACGAGACTTTCCTCGAGGCATCTACATTTTAACAATAAAGGATTCAGTGACATAAGTATTTATTAACGATTAGAACAATATAACATTTGAGGAATCTGATGCAAACACAAACATGAAGAGTTCTACAGTTAAACCCTGTCATATGCTTTGTTTTGCTGGTGTATTTTGCAAAAGCCTGATCAAGAGAACAATCACTCAAACACTCCACTAAGAGTAGCACTACTAAAACACATTTCCATTTACGTAAAAGTAAGTGTTATCAAGCCATGAGGATGAATTGGCCAAATTTATTACAGGGGAAATGTATGCCTATCCACCCATCTATAAACAGATGCATGCATCAGTTTTTCTGATGACAGAACAACTAGGTTAACTTCAATAAACTTGTCTAATAAAAGAAATGTATATACATTTAAAAAGAAACATTTTGTCCTAATATTTATTTAATTACTATTAAGTTGACGTGTATTAGATGATTTTTTTGGAATTTATTGCCAAATCCTAAGAAATATTACAAAGTCACCATTGAAACTCAACATATTAAGCAATAAATCAAACCACAATATTCTACTAAAAGCACAGCAGAAAACTGAATCAATTACAACATTCCATCATGTCAGACTCAGGAGATGAGGAGGAACTGCATCATCCTCATGTATCTGCACTATTACTCTCCTGTCCACCCGATATAAAAAGTATTGTGTGGACATTTTAAATGACCCGGATGTTAGCAGCAGTGAAGTGAGTTGTTTGTCTGTCACTAGGCAACCGTGACACCAGAAGTTGTAGGGAGGACCTGTCCTGATGGTCTTAATATTTCCTCTGTTTAGTTCATTGTCATGATTTTTAGAGTTGATGTATGTGTGTGACAGATGTGTCTAACCATGGATATTTATGAAAATACAGAACAAATAACCTCCCATATCTGAGCAACACTTCACTAACAAATAAATGACGATTCCGTATTTTACAGGACGGACGGAGACCCTACCTTGTTTTTATAATTATTTATATTTTATTTTTACCGTGACTCAAACCTTTTTATGCCGTTTAGGATCAGCTCAATCCAAGCAATATAAGTCCATTCATACATACGATCACAGGACCACTCCCGCGTCCGTGTGTGTCTCACGCTGTACACCTTCAACAGAAAACAAATTTGTTCTTCTAATTCCTTTTAGGTATTTTCATTCACTGGATGACTGTCAATGTAATCATACATTTTTGTAACTACAAAGCAAGTACCTTAATGATAAAACTAATGTATTGCTACTCTCCACAGTACCTTCTTAAAATTAATGACTTTCAAATACTTTCACACACCACTACAGACCCTGACAAACACAAACACAAAAGATCATGTACACAACACTTTCCATCTCTTCTTCTATTAAAAAACACGTTAATAAAAACTTCAAACAAAGCAAAGAAATATTAACTGTTAAAATATGTTGCATGATTTTTGCAACCTGTACAAACAATGAGAATTATAACATTAAAATACACAACTTATACAAACTTCAGACTTCTTATCTATCTCAACTTCCTCATTCTGCATTCATTACTTCAACTTATTTTCCTCATTTTATTCAATTCTTCCCCTTTCATTTAAAGAAAAGAAACCTTAATGGTTACTAAACATAAAATATGCCTATTACAATTCACTTCTTCTATATTAAACATTTGTCATTACTAAACCTGCTGCTCATGCTCTACTATATATTTATATCATTACAAACACTGATGACCCACATATATTGTCCCAACACCAAATGCTACTTAGACTTTATTCAAACAACACGTACTTCTGCTTATATTTCATAGAAAAAGCACATATATTTTCATCTGTATCGAACAACTACAAAAAAAAAAAAAAAAAATCACCCAGTCACTATTAAAAACTTCTTAAGAATACACAGTACCTGTGGTGATTTGGCTTTTTTCTAGGTTTTGTTTTTGTTTTATTTTGATTTTAGTTCTTTGGTTTTTGTTTTGTTTGGTTGTACTTTTCATTTTTGTCTCATGTTCATGTTCATGTTCATTTTCACTCTCCCCCAGTCATTCACTTCTCTGTCAGACACGCCCATCTTCACCTGTCCCTACTCAGCAATCATTCCACCTGTTCCCACTCACCTCGTTATCCCCAGTCTTTAAAACCCGGTCATTTCTCTCCATACCTCGCTGGTCCATTGTCTAAGGTTTGTCTATTGTTTGATGTTTGTTGCTGTCTCGCTCCGTGTTTCTTGTATCTTGCTTCTGTTATGCTTTGTATTTAGTTTTTGTTTTTTTGCTGCCTCGTCAGCTTTTGTTTTGTTTGTTTCTTTGTTTAATAAATTAGTTTTCTTTTAAGTCTGCCTACTGGGTTCATCTCCGTCATCCACATCGTGACAGTACCAGCACTCTGAGGAACAACATTTATTTGTCAAATGACAAACACTTCAAAAAATATTTGCTAAACCAGCTAACAAACGTCTCCCCCTTTCAAACACTGTGTCCCTCCAATGCTATAGGATGGCTTTGACTGAACAACACGCATGAAATGACCATTTTCACAAGACTTACTTTCAGCTCACCTTTAAATGATTGTTCCTGCATTTCAAATTATCACTACATTGCATGACCTCAACACCACAATCACAATTAACATTAATATATCTCATGAACTTACACATGCAACTTGACACAATAGTTTCACATGTTGCATCTCAGCATCTTTAAAATCAGGGAATTTGGATGGAGAAAACTGCGCCATTCCCAACAGCAGAAATTCCTATTCACTCTGAAAATAATGACAAAAACATTCTATTAAAGCACAGTAAACCACATTTTTGACGTCTGTAAAAATAAAATAATAATACAATTTAAAAATTAACAAGAGACAATACCTCCGTAAACAACTGGCTCACAACACCTGGTGCTTCTTCCTAATGTGAATGTAGAAGTATTTCAACTTTTGTAGATGCAATGGGCAGAACCTCGTTTGAGTGCCACACCTCTTCAAGAATGAAGGAGGACAAAGGTTCACCTCTTTCTTCACCTGAACTTGTCAAGGTTCACGGTTCCAACGGGAGAGAAGAGGACCAGAGAGCAGCAGGTAAGAAAAAACCTCTTTAATGGTGAACATAGACACTTCCTTGATTCCAAAAACGTAGATACATGGCCAGACGTGACAAGACGTGATAGAACGCACGATACGACGAGGACCCGGCAAAAACTGAAAACACAGGTGCCCTTAAATACAAAACAAACATAATCATGAAAATCATATACAGGTGTGCCAAAACCCAAAAGAAACAACAAAAACCCGAACCGGAACCAAAACCAGAATCCTCACAGAACTATTTCAGTAGCTATGAACAACTAACTCTGAACTGCTAGAAGACATTTACTCACTACCTTTCTTTCTCCCTCTACTTTCTATTTCTGCATTCTTTCTACTACTTACTAGACTTAAAATCCTAATTTCATTTAATTTTCAACACTTTCTTACAAGTCTTAACACTAGATTCACAGAGCCTGCCCTTTTTTCCACAAGAGAACTTGGCTTCTAAACCCCCGCTCCCATCCTCTCAGCCAACCACTATCTATTAACATGCTAATGACCCACAGCTCACCAATGCAAGACCTTCATCCCCCCTCAACCAAAGCTCTGCTGACATGCTTGACAGAATTAGTTTCACAATACATAAACACAGATTGGCAGCAACTTTTACTTAAAACCATTTCAACAATTGGAATCATCTTACAAAACCAATATATACATTTCCTTTTTACAATTAAACACAATGTGTCTGTGTGTTCTTCTTCTTGTTGTAGCTGCCTCACATGTAACACTTATTACACAACCACTTATCCTCAGGGAATATCTCTCCTTTCATTTTGATGATTGTGCCCTGCACAGTTGCGTTGTGATTTTGCAGTCAGTTAGCCAGTTACATAGAGGTGAAGAAGTTGTCAATCGTTACATTTTTACCCTTGCCGAGAAATGCTTCCATCACTTTCCTGACAACAGTCTCAGACAGTCTTTCTCCTTTGGAACTATTGGGATACTTTCCTAAATATGGAATGGCGTTGCACATACACTTTGTGTCAAAGTCTGCAGCAATCCAGAAATTTATGCCAAATTTCTCTGACTTACCTGAGCTGTACTGCTTCAAAGACAAATGTTGACAAATGTCCAAAAATGCAGCAAATCTGTCAGTCTTCACACATTCAGCACAACTGCTCTTGTTGTCAAACCACAAGTACGACATGATTTCTTTGAAGCAATCACAGGACAACATCGTATTCATTACAGGCACAGCATATTATTCAAAACATACCTCGATCGCTGCACCAATTGGGCATAAACTTGCTTGAAAAAACAGAACTGCTACAAACGCCGTCAGCTCACTGACAGAAAGGCTTCAGCTGTCATTTCTTCTGCGGGCTTCATGGTTGGTGCAGTCTGCGATTATCACAAGCAACTTCATGTTGAACAAACACAGAAAGCTCTGTAGTACACTAACTATCCTACGCTGCACAGAACAAAATGAATACATGTTTCATTTATAAATCACTTCTGCTTTTCTGCTCTTTGATTTTTTTTTTTATTCTGATACATATCACTAACAAATTCTATTTACACAAGAACACATTGCAAAACATAATAAAAACCACTTGCATGACCTTCTAAACCTCTGTACATCCTGCCCTATCTTGGACATGAACATAATTCTTTGTCCTACATGTGTCTAGCAACTACAATAGCCCAAACTCTCCCATCTTTTGCTTTCACACTTGGTGCTGGTATGTTCTTTTTTGCTTCCAAACGTTTCTTTCTGGGTGGATTGCACTGCTCTGCATCACATTTACCACTGGTACCCTCATCTGTACAAAGTCCTAAGTTCAACTGAGTCTCTGATTTGTCTACTTCATCAACACCTAGTTCCTGTCCTCCACCGGACTCACTCAATAACTCCAACAGATGCAAAGCAGTGTAGCTCTTCTTCAGTGCCATTGTGTTTTTGATCGCTCCAAACACGATACAAGCCTAAAAAATAATGACCTGCTCCTGTCTGTCTATGCATTTATTGTGTTCTCAGAACAACAGCACTACAGCTAATCAAATAGCTGTGAATTAATTCCTGCCTCAAGTATAAATGCTTCACAGGTATAAATGTGTGGGATGTCTACATTTTCTCAACACTGCCACAAAATAGGTTTTGTGCTCCCACTCAAAACGGACTGCTTTCATATAGTCATTCAGAACTAAGCCACAGAAAACCTTACAACATCTCATGCTTGAATCGCATACTATTTTGCTCTTCTGTACTGTAGTTCTGAAAATACAATTGCATCAATTTGTTCTTTTAAAATATTCAGCTGGCTGATAATATGTACATTTTATAGGCTTATTTTATCTAATGTTGTCTATTCACATTCTTCTTAAGCTTCCTTCTCACCCTTTTTTAAACTCAACACATTTTAAAAATACTAACTTCACATAAAGTCAGTATTTCTGCACTTGCACCTGATCTTCAAATGATAACATGTAAACAAAAGGTTTAAACACAAATAAACTCTGTACTTTTCTGTTGTTCACTCAAAGAAGGTTCAACATCTCAAGACACCAACAACTTGGCCTCTCTTCAAGCTGAGATCCTCTGCAAGTTAAATGAACATGCAGATTAACCATCCCATGCTAACCAGTAGCACAGCATGACATCCTGACACCTCTCACTCCCTGTAGAACACTCTGGTCACGCGGCCGGCGGAGACGTGGGAGCCAGGAGTGACATGGAAGCAGCCGGTGGGAACTTAGTGGCTGCCGGTGCCAGAGCGAGCTTGGTGGCTGCCGGTGCCCTCCTATGCCGGTGGCGGCCGTGAGATGCTGCCGGTAAACAGGGTCCATCCAGGAAATTTAATGGGTGCTCTCCCCGCAATTCCGAAAAGATCCGGATCTTCTCCTCGGCGGAGAGAGCAACACAGAGGATGAGGTCTGCGGGGTTCTGTTCTGGCTGATTCATTCTGTCGTAAGGCATGGAAAAGAAGGCGAACCCGGAGTGCAGACTCTTCTTTAAAAAAAAACAAAACACTAATTTATTAACGTAAAATAAACACAAAATCAAAACGGCTGGCGAGGCAGCAAACGAACTAAATACAAAACAAACTAAAGGCGCGACAAGGCAAGGAACATGAATGTAGCATGGACGGGGAAACAAGAGCAATGAATCAGCGGAGTAGTGATGAAATTGACCAGGTTTTAAACACTGGGGATAATCAGGTGAAGTGGGCACAGGTGAGTAACGAAGATTGACAACAAGTGGAGATGGGCGTGACAGGAAAGCAGGAGCAGACTGAGGGCAAGTAGGAAAAGTGAAACAAAGACAGGAACAGAACAAAAACTAAGAACAAACTCAAAAATACTAGAAATCATGACATAAACAACCATTATTTCACATTTCCTCAGGTTAAAATAAAAACCAAAGAGTTAGGAGAAACTGCTAATTTCTTTGATGAATAATGACATTTCATCCTCATCCTTTGACAATAAAGTCATATCATCTGCCAGCTTTGTTAATGTCTTGACTTTATCAGCAACAGACATTCCTTCTAAAGAGCCAGTTTTTAAATGATCATCTACAAGCTGAACTACTAATAGAAACAGCTAGGGGGAGACAGCACACCCCTGTCAAATTCCTCTACAGACATTACATCTAGGAGAGGAGCCACTTCTAACTTTGATAGACCTACTTACTCTTTTGGTACAACGTTTTGATGATGGAAGTAAAACATTTTCCAAAACCAAATTTACCCACACTTTTAACAATAAAATAATGTTCTACCATATCAAACGCTTTATATAAGTCTAACAATTAAATAAAACCATTATCATGAACAAAATCACAACACTCTAAAATGTCTAAGATGACTCTTATATTACTTATCATGTGCCTATTTTCCATAAAACCACACTGGGTGTCATCAATAACTTTCTGTACGACAGATTTCAATCTTTTAGCACAACTAAAGCAAATATTTCAATGGGATCAAAGTTCACATTCTTACACAATTTTGGCACATAACAGCCTCTGCATTTGATCAAACTCCTCCTACAGCTTTTGACATACAGGCTTCAGAATCACTGAGCTCAGTCTTGAGACATTGAAGATCAAAAGCTATCAAAACCTTTCTGCTGCAGCAAACCATGTGGGCGTGGCCAATCTGACCATTTGCCATGAATCATCAATGTGGAATAACTTCTTCATACAAGGTCACAGCTTATTGAAACTCTGTGTGTCATACCAGACCAGCACTTATGACATTCACATGCTCAATTTGTCACATTACTTTAGCCCTGCCCCCTTTGAATAGGAAGTAACCTGTTTTCCTGTTGGAGGTTGTCCTTTCTTCTCTTTCACTCATACTAATTTAAGCCTGTGTCGGATGACAGAACAACATGATGCAGACTCCCTCTCCCACCACTCACTGGTGCCTGAATAATGTGGGCATGACAGAATGGCGAACGCCAATCCCTCACTGTTTGCATACGGTTGGCTCTAAATCACACATGCATTATCCGATTTGCACCAAACTGGATATGAATGGTCTTTGTTAACCTCTGAAGAGGCCAATATGATTATACTGGAATTTGACTCTAGTGCGCCCCCTATAATAGTCGAAGAGTTATATCTCCCTGACACCTCATCCAATCTGCATGGTATTTTTTGTGCATCACCAATAACCACTGTTGCACACATTAAAGTTTATGACATTTAATGACAACACTTAAGCCCCGCCCACTAAGGATTTTGGGGGGACTGTAACTCTGAAACGGTGCATAGTAGGTAGGTCAAACATTACATCGACACTCCCCATGGGTCAAGTATCAACCTTTTCAACTTCAAGTTCACAAGGTCAAAGATCATGAGAGCCCATGTGCTGTAACTCTTCAACTGTTTGATGTAGGAAGGTCAAACCTCACACCATGGCACAGGACTGGTACTGATCCTGACAGAAGGCAATTTGGGACATTTGCTGAAAACGCCACCTAGTGGATGGTGCAGGAAAGGCGCAAAGTGTAGACGGCAGTCCCAAGGCCAGAGCGGCGCTAAGCTGCGAGGGCCACCCAATGCTGCTTGCAGCTTTAATTCTGTTTAAATTTTGTCCAAGTTGTTTAGCCGTATCAATTGTAGCTCCACTTCACAATTGGTTCAGTGTGCACTTCAACCTGCGTATTAGTGAAACTACTTTGGAGTCTGATACTCTTCACTCTTGGGAGAGCTCCACAGTCGCTGCCTGAAACGGTGACAACAGTGATGCAATGAGCCATTGCCTCTTATTCATTGGCTGTTAAAGGAGCCAAAACTGTAGCCAGAGCTGCTGCAACTGCTTCTCTGATCATATATGCACTGTAGCATTTCAAAAGTGCTATTCCACCGGGTTTCCACTTCCTGCATCAATTTCATTACAGAGCGGTCAATTTGCACTTGCACCTGCTGAAGGTGCTCCTTGGCTGTGGTGCTGTGTTTAAAATATGTGACAATCCTCCGCACTCTTAAGCGGATGTCATCAAGCCCAGGAGTTGCATCAATCGATTTTTTAACTATCAGATTGGATGCATGGGCTATGCAGACAGCATGCCTAACTTTCATTATTCTGGCAGTGGCTATCATGTTTTGGGCTGGATCTGTCACCAAGCATCTCACCTTTCCACCAATTCTCCACTTCTCCATCAGCTCCTGCACAACAGCTTCAATATTTTCAGCTGTGTGGCTAATGGGAAAAGGATGGACTCCCAGCAGAGTTGTAGCTAACTGCTCATCAGCACCAACAAAGTGGCAAGTAACACCCATATATGCATCCATGTTAATGGATGTCCACATATCTGCTGAATCCAAGATCATCCACCACAGTAAAAGGATGCGAGTCCTTCACTAACTGTCATCATTTCTAATTCTGCATGTATATTTATGTTATGCTGACCTTGATTGGTGGCATGAGGCTGTGAGTTCTCGTGTTTGGCTCTATAATGCCTCAGCATTGATGTCGGGCCTGTTCAGCGGTGAGCTGCATTGCATAGAACCGAACAGCCGTCGAGGTATCATGACACATGAAATGGGCCAGCTTGGTCCAGATTTCAGGAGTGTTGGTGTTTTTTGTTTTTTTTACCTGTGTTGGAACAAATGTCTGTTAGAAAGGCAGGCAAAGTTGGAACAATAAAAGCTTTAAATGTAGGTCAAACTTCTACTCACATGTGTGGCTACCACGGTCCTAATGTCTGTGAATGTCGGCGATTCTGGCAGCCTCATCTCTAACCAGGCCACACGCAGGTACTGCAGTGCTGTTTGACACTCAAAACGACTCCCGGGGAGTCCGGTTCCACTTGCCCCCGGGCCTCCTCCACCTCGGAGGCCATTAAGTTACTGAACGCCCCCATCCGATGCCCATACAGAGAGGCGATGTAAGCACAAAAGGTACCCATAGAAACAGTACCTCAGCTCTTGGGAGTTGTCATCCTTCGTGTCATCCAGGAGCAACGGGATTCTGGCGCTCTGCACTGGTTTAAAGTGTCGTGTGAAATTGCATGGGATACTTTGTCTGTTTTTACTGCGATTTGGTGAAGAACCACAGGCTTGCTTAGACCACTGAGATGGCTTTGCACCGCCCTGATGACACCGGTTGTCTGTGTCTTTGTGAGATGGCATGAAGACAGAGGGGTTTCCTGTAGGTACTTCAGGAAACTGAAGACGTTCTTCATGTAGATAGATACTGTGGTGATCGCTTTCCCCACTGCCTGGAGCTCGGACGGCCACCTGCAGAAACAATTTTGCCCGTGAACCACGGCTTTTCAGCTCAGTCACAAACAGCTACAACCAACAAAGTAATTATCATCACGTACCGCAGAATTTTGGGACCGTGGTCCAGAAACAGCCAGGTCGCTGTACCCTGACTCCCCGAAGCCATGTATTGCAGGAACGCTTTGACACGTTTCACCCTGGCAGAGACATTGTCACTGTGTTTTCCGGGATTGGAGCCCTTCAGAAAACCACCAGGAACCCCGCTTTTGGGAAAAAATTGACAAGTCAGTTTACAGTGTGGTGGGTGTATTTGGAAATTTGGTCCACAATAACTCACCACAATCCGGGGGCAAGATGAGGGTGGTGCCACCTCACCACCATGGCTGGAGGGTCCAGCTTCCACTTGCCCGCAAAGTTCTTCGTCCTCGATCGTGTCAAGAAACTGAATAGAATAGAATTCAACTTTATTGTCATTGCACTGTCACAAGTACAGAGCAATGGAATGTAGTTTGCATCTATCCAGAAGTGCTATACAGAGTGATATGTATTTACAAGTGTACAAAAGTGGTCATAGAAAAATAAAATAAAAATAAAATGTTTATCTTGGAGCTATATGCACATATACAGATTATGCAGATTATACAGAATATACAGAAATGTTAGGAATCAATTGTATATGTTTTGTAGATTTACAATGCAGATAGGTAATGGCAATTAAGATATCAGGATTACATACAGATTATATATAGATTATGTATGAGTGTGAGCGCAGTCTGTATGTTATTGTTTGAATGGGGGATGGGGGGGTACAGTCCTTATAGTTGTGTCAGGAGCGTAACAGCTGTGGGAAAGAAGCTGTTCCGATGCCTGGTGGTTCTGGTCCGTAGGCTTCTGTAACGCCTCCCAGAGGGCAAGAGGGAGAAGAGTGAATGTGCGGGGTGAGTGTAGTCCTTGGTGATTTTCCCAGCCCTTTTCAGACACCTCTTCCTGTAGATGTCCTTGATGGCAGGGAGCGGTGCCCCCGCGATATGTTGGGCAGTTTTTACCACCTTCTGCAGCGCCTTCCGGTCGGAGACAGAACAGTTCCCATACCAAACGGTAATGCAGTTGGTGAGGATGCTCTCGATGGTGCAGCGGTAGAAGTTTGCGATGATCTCTGAGGACAGGTGGGTTCTTCCTCAGGGTCCTAATGAAAAAGAGGCGCTGGTGCGCCTTCTTGATGAGTTTGGAGCAGCTGGTCGTCCAGGTCAGATCCTTGGAGATGTGGACCCCCAGGAACTTAAAGCTGTTCACGCGCTCCACCTCTGTCCCCTTAATGTGGATGGGTGGGTGTGGGTCTGCGTTCCTCCTGAAGTCCACAATGAGCTCCTTGGTCTTCTTTGTCTTCAGCTGCAGGTTGTTTTTGTCCCACCACTCAGCCAGACGGTCCACCTCCTCCCTGTAGGCAGCCTCTTCGTTGTCTCTGATGAGGCGGATCACCGTGGTGTCATCTGCAAACTTAATGATGGCGTTTGAGCCATGGACAGGTCTGCAGTCGTAGGTGAGGATGGAGTAGAGGAAGGGACTCATCACACAGCCTTGTGGCACTCCGGTGTTTATGATGATGGTGGATGAGAAGTGGTTATCCAGCCTGACATGTTGGGGTCGACTGGTCAGGAAGTCGAGCAGCCAGTTGCACATGAGTGAACAGATGCCTAGGTCTGTGAGTTTGGTAATGAATTGTGATGGAAGGACAGTGTTAAATGCTAAACTAAAGTCTAAGAACAGCATTCTGGCGTAAGTGTTCTTGATGTCCAAATGAGAAAGGACAGAGTGCAGCGCTATGGAAACTGCGTCCTCTGTGCTCCTGTTCTGCCTGTATCCAAATTGGTGGTGGTGGGGGGGAGACAGGATCTGAGGTGTGCTAGGACCAGCCGCTCCAAGCACTTGGTGATGATGGGGGTGAGGGCTACCGGGCGGTAGTCATTGGGTCTGGTTGGGTTGGGATTCTTGGGGATTGGGACGATGAAGGTAGACTTGAAGCAGGTCGGTACCACAGTGCAAGCCAGGGATAGGTTGAAGATGTCTGTCAACACTCCTGCCAGCTCCTCAGAGCACACTCTGAGGACATGTCCAGGTATGCCATCAGGACCCGCAGCCTTGTGAGGTTTAATCCTGCTCAGAGCTGCTCCTACTTCAGTGGAAAGGAGAACTAGTGGCTGTTCGTCCGAGGTTGTGGTTGCCTTGGTTGCAGTTGTGGTGTTCCCTCTCTCAAAACGAGTAAAAAAGTTGTTAAGCTCGTTGAGGAAGGAGACATCAGGGAAGGTGTTGAGATTCTTGTAGTCTGTGAGAATCTGAAAGCCTTGCCACATATGTCGGGGGTTGGAGTTGGAAAAATGATCTTCCACCTTCTTTTTGTAGTGGTGTTTCGCCTTCTTGATTCCCCTCTTCAGCTCAGCCCTGGCTGCACATTAGGTCTGTGCATCCCCTGACCTGAAGGCCATGTTGCGGGCCTTCAGCAGAAGACGAACATCTCAGTTCATCCAGGCTTTCTGGTTAGGGTACATGGTGATGCGTTTATGGGTGGTGATGGAGTCTATGGTAGTCTAGATGTGGTCCAGTACAGATGAGGCGTACTGATCCAAGTCTGTGTGATGGAAAGCATTCCAATCTGTATTCCTGAACCGATCCTGGAGCACCGATCCCCCTGGCCATACCTTTACGGTCCTCACAGTGGGTTTCACACGTTGGATGAGTGGTGTGTACCAAGGTGTGAGGAAGAGGGAGAGATGATCCGATTGTCCGATGTGGGGGAGGGGTGTCGCCTTGTAAGCTCTAGTCAAATTGGAGTAGACATTGTGGAAATAGTCAAAACCAAGCTTTCACTTAAACAGCATTTAATCATAAGAAGAGCAGCAGTTCTGCATATAATCTAAACGTTGTGGAATATAAGGCCTTGCATTTATTCTCCCAGGCTTTATTTTATATTTGATTATTATATCTTAATCAGATTTGTGTTTATTACCATTTTCTATTTAGTCACCATTTTAAAGATTAGTAGTTGTTAGTTTCTCTGGAAAGAGAGGTATGTGTTAGAAGCCCTGGAATGTGAGCCACAGTGCCAGGCACGGAGGGGGAAGAAGTTGCCCTTTGACCTCCACAGGAGAGGGACATCCTCTGAAGAAGGGGAGGGGACCGAAGCATTAAAACCAGAGAACATCCTTTGTTCCCTCAAACAATCTTGGGGTCCTTTTGGGTTGCAAAACTTTGAGGTGATGTGTCTTTTCACATTTTATTGATTGTCTCCCAGGTGCACCTGGTTTTTTATTTGTGTAATAATCTGATGATTTTCTCTCTGCTTTTGGTAAAATAAATCCTAAACTTAAGGTATTGTCTCCTGACGGTCATTTCCATCAAGAACCCGGGTGAGGTGAAGGAGGAGGAGAACAGGTGAAAATCCTTACCTCAACAATTTGGGGGCTCGTCGCGGGATGGAAAAACCGCAATTCGATCAAAACTACGGTGGTCGACAGGTGCAAATGCGCAGCAACAGAGAAAACATGCCAACAAAAAAAAGACATGCGCACAAATAAAATGCAGCAAACAAAAAGAGAGACGCAAACAAAAAAGAATACACCCCCAAATGAAATGCAGCAAACAAAAAGAGAGACGCAAACAAAAAAGAATACACCCCCAAATGAAATGCAGCAAACAAAAAAGTGTTGAAAACGGAAGTGCTTCAGACCACTAGGGGGAGTCAAAGAAAATAGTATTCATTTCTATGGGATCTGACGCAAGATTCAGAGAAAGAAATTAAAGGTGCGTATTACTATATCTCTTTTCAAATACGCCATATTTTATAATATTATAGAATAACAGAATAGTTGATGGGTAGCGTGATAGAGACTGTCAGTCATAGCATTATGGGCTCGGTCTCGTAGATGCTTGCCCGAATTAGCAATTATGCTAATCATACCGCAAGGAAACAATATATAAATTACACACTCATATAATTAAATATCTTTTTTGAGAATGACTCATGTCAGTGTCTCCACTTTTAATGTATTTATTTCCTCACGTATTCTACCCTTGAAGAGTTAAAAAACAAATTTTCTTTCAGATGTACTGTCCATTTTGTGGAACTGCCGCAAAAAATTCTGCAGACTTTTGTTGTCAATGTGGCAGAAACATAAAATTTGTCCAAGATCATGCAAACAAAGCCCAAGATGAGAGGGACACTACCACTGCAACTCCCGATGTTCAACCTAACACCAGCACAGGTAAACCATGGGTCATATTTTTTCCAGCGTGCTTAAGTGTTAGCACTTTAAACCATCTGCAGATGCAGGTATGATCATTGCAGTAGTACCTGCAATGAATAATTAATGCATTTAAATTATAACTAATGTGCCAATCATGTTTTTTTATTACGAAATACAGGTGTAGAGTGTTTCATAAACTTTAGAGCTATAAAAGAGAGGGAAAGAAAGAAATTTTTTACCAAGAAGCATCAGAAATGAACACAGAAGGGAAATAAACTGAAGGTATGCCTTTAATTTAGTGCAAACACAAATAGGAAATTACATATTTCATCAATTAATTTAGTTTGATTAATTTAATTTTTTTCTCCCCAGATTAATGTTGGGCTTATGAGGATGCAGGGAGATTCCCTTAAGACAGTGAGAGGGAAGTTACTTCCAGTTGAGATTCACCCGGAGTGGGCATCGGAACAAGTGCTTGCTGCTGCTGTAAAGAAGCAAAAGGATTTCAATATAGACCTGAGAGATTGTGCCCATGTCTTGTTGTATCCTGATGCAAGGGAGGTTATAAACATCCCAGGAACAGACATTCCTTTCACAGTGCAAAAGTACAAGGAGGCAATTGGAAAGCCTTACCAAAGAGTTACGCTTTACATTTGCCCTGTTGAGGACTTTGTAAACAGCTGTAAGTGCTTTTGATCTACGTTCCAAATATTTTGAAGATCAATTTTGCTATAGTCTTATAGTTAAAATGGCAAAATTTCCTCCCATATCCCGAATTCTGTACAAGATTAATTCAAGCTATGATGTAGTATATTTTAATTGTAATGTAAGGAAGCAAAAGGATTTTCCTCTTTACAAAACCTACCTCCCTTTTGTAAAGAATGATGTACAAGCGTACATTTTCTTAATTGCAAAATTTAGCCCTGCAAAAGACAATTTATTATTTATAGTATACATTTATAGTATATTTCTTTCCACTGGCTGTTGAAATGATAGTAACCATTTTCCTTTGGTTAATATCAACCAACAAAACTGTGTGGTTCATAGTAATAGAAGACTTACTGTCTTCAAATAACTTCTAAAAGATATACAAAAATCTGCTGCACGGTGGTGCATTGGTAGCATTGTTGCCTTGCAGCAAGGTCTTGGGTTTCAATTCCTGGCCTGGAGTCTTTCTGTATGGAGTTTGCATGTTCTCCCTGTGCATGGTGGGTTCTGTCTGGATACTCTGGGACAAGGGTATAAGTAAATGGATGGATGGATAAAGATATCTAAAAATACTGTGCTGCTAATTGTACAAATTTCATTTGTACAACTTGTACTAAAATGTTCTTTTTGTTTAACATGTATATGAAGTTATGAAGAATTCCTATGCAACTAAACATTTTGTGGAATTACATTAAAAAATAACTAAAATAAATGTCAAAATAATTATTGCTTTTTGCAGGTTACACTGGACAGAGTTCAAGTGATGATGATAGTGTGGTTCATGTATGGTTGCCATCTCAAGATAGTCCACTATCTGAAACTGTGGTCAGTCTGTATCTTTATGACATTTCTCCTGAATTGAATTGCTTAAACTACTTAAAAGAAGAAACTCTTTGCTGCAAAAAGAGGACAAAAAGAGGATAGAGGAAGATGCATGTCTACATTCCAAAAGGGGCAGCAAATGTTCTTATCCAAACACATCGGGCACTGAAACAAGGGACAGAAGAAGAATTTGCATGCTTGGTGATGTAGAAGAGTCACTTCATTTGTATAGGAAAGACAGCCCAAGTGTCAGAAGTAGAATTCAAACCCACGCCTCCAGAGGAGACTGCGACCTTAACGCAGCGCCTTAGACCACTCGGCCATCCTGACCTCTTGCTCTTGATGCAAATTGGTGACCTCTGACCTCT
>NC_051431.1:33102685-33111396 GCF_001649575.2 Kryptolebias marmoratus | reverse complement strand
AGTAGGTTCGATGCTCCAGCGAAGGTCTGATCACCGCCTGCTGCTTAAATCCTGGCTGGTCTCATCAGTGGTATGAGGAACACCTGTGGAACAATAATTAGTNCGCCCAGAGGGCGGAACCAAAACCCAGATCCTCACATTGCCGGAGTCAGAATCCTCAGAGTTTGAATTAAAAACTATATATGTGTGCGTCAAATCTGCAGCATGTAATCCTTCAGAGAGCCTTTATGTTTTAAGATGGGAATGAGAATCTACACCAGCACATTTTCACATTTTAAGATGGGACACTGAGTTGGGGGGCGTGGCCAACAGCAGCTTATGCATAAAAGTGACATAGCCCTAAAACCGCACATTCTGAAATGTGCTCAAAACAGGCAGAACTGATCAGGTGAAATCTCAATATATGAGAATGATTTTGTGTATTAAATTTAATGAACATGTTTTGTACAGATCTATCCTAACTTGTTCAAGGAAGCCTAATAGGTCCCCTTTAACTACCTTGGCAACCTCAGTCCTGGTTAATGGACAGACCCACACCAAAGTCCAAAGACTCAGCTTCCTTCATTAAAATTGTGCTGGTGGGATTGAAAATGTTGTTGAAGTAGTAATCTTTCATCCAACAACATCACTGGTTGATGTCAACAGCAACCCACCTACACTATACACAGTGTTGGTAAAGCGATGCTTCCTCAGCTGCCTGGCAGTTTGACTGATTCTTCTTGGACCCAGTGAAGAATCTCTATCCAAGACCTCACCAAACTCCTCCCACACCCAAGTCTTTGCCTCAGCAACAGCCACAGCTGCAGCTCCCTTGGCCCACCGACACCCTTCAGCTGCCTCTGGAGTTCTACCAGCTAAGAAGGGCCAAAAGGACACCTTTTTTATATGGATGACTTCCATCACCTAGGGCAGGGGTAGGCAACCCTGGTCCTGGAGAGCCACTATCCTGCATGTTTTACTTGTTTCTCTGCTCCAACACACCTGATTTGAATCAGCATGTCATTAACAGGCTTCTGTAGAACAAGAAGAGGTAATTTAACCACTGAATCAGGTGTGTTCGAGCAGAGAAACAAGGAAAACATGCAAGATAGTGGCTCTCCAGGACCAGGGTTGCCTACCCCTGACCTAGGGTGTGCACCACCAGGTTCAAGGATGGTTGCCACAAGAGGCACCAACAACTTTGCGGCCACAGCTCAGTACAGCCACCTTGACAATGGAAAGACAAAACATGACCCACTTGGACTCAATGTCCCCTGCCTCTGATTGGATGCAGTTGAAGCTCTGAGTTTCTGATGGGTTCTTAAGCCAGGCATTCCAAACCCTTACTATGTGTTTGTGCCAACCAAATATGCTGGGCATATTCCCCTCTCATCTGCTCCAACTCAGTTGACAGCCCTGCTTTTCTCTTCACCTGAGTGTCCAAAATATTAGGCTGCAGATCAGATGACATTATGACAAAGTCTATCAATATCTTTGTAGTCACTGATAGACCTAGGGAGTCCTGGTGCCATGTGCACTTATGGACACACCTATGCTCGAAGATCGTGTTTGTTATCGACAGCCTATGACTGGCACAACAAAAGATCCAAATTTAGTCCTAAAACTCTAGAAGCCAACCCTTGTTTAAATCACTGTCCTAATCTTTCCTGAAGACAGAATCTGGCAATCAACTGGAGTTGAGAGAAAGATGAAGCATGAAGGGAAGAAAAGAATTAGAATTACTACAGGAATGAAGCAGAGAGGGGAAACAGTTTAGAAGGAAGAAAATGAGTCACAGAGACAGAGATGAATGGCACCAATGAACAAGGTGTGGATGGATTGAAAGGAGAGCAGAGATTTGTTTGGGGATTGAAACAGAAGTTTTGGGAGGAGATTTTATCAAGCAAAGTTGAGAAAGATGCAGTGAGTGGAGGAAGAAAGACACAGAGAGACAAATGGGGGAGAAAATGATTTAAGAATAAAAGGGTGTTATAGAAGATGAGAAAGAGGAAAAAGATAGTCAAAAATGGAACTAGAAGAAAGTCTTGTGAGTTTAAAAGGCTATAACATAATGCATATACTCACTGTATACCAGTGCAAATAAGTAAAATTAAAGGCCTAGTATATATCGCCCATTGACTTTCATGCCAGAGTTTTAGACTATGAACATCATATGATGAAAAATGATGGAGTTGTAACCATTTTGGTCAAATCTTAAAATATAATGTTATGTGCCATCTTATGCAATATCAGAAGATGCCACACTCAGGATATTTGTGTTAATGACTCAGCTACAACCACGTAAAACGCTTGCTTAATATTTGTAATGCTGTCTGAGATATAGCCATTTTTATGTTCGCTAATGTTTATTAGATGTGGGAGCCATTTTGAATTACATCTAATGATTACTTTTTGAAAGTTTCAATAAAATCTGTTGAGTGATTCTCGAGATATTTCGCTGACAGACAGACACTGGACCAAATGCATACACAAATGTACGTGCACACACTCACACACACTGTGTTTCACCTTTAGATCTATGTATTTAACCAGAGTGTTACGACTCTGCCCATGCAAGCTCTCTCAAATGGTAAGGAGAGCTTTCCATATTCTGAAACACTAACCCTAACAAAAAATCAGGGTTCTTTTTGAGCATACCTCTGGAGAGAAGCTTTTGTTGCAATGATGAGAATGAACAATTAAATGAATTATAAGATCATCTCAGAGCTCTGGCATGAAAAACAGTGCATTCTTTCAATGAATGATGGCCATTTCATTTTATTTATGATTTTGTATATAAAAGTATGTTGGGCACCATTACATGTGAACTTGCTTATCCCATAAGAAACTAAGTCTTTTTACTGACATTGTTTAGATAAACAAAATATGTTGGAGAAGATAAGAGAAACATTTATTGCATTTTTCCAGCTATTACTATGATGCTGTCATGGTTGTGGTGGTAAACCCAAAATGAAGACTGACATGAGAACTAAAGTGTAAACACAAACATTTATTAAAACAAAAGGCTGACGAGGCAGCAAAGATTTACAAATAAGCATGGGAGATCACAGGGAGGCGAAAAGGAAACATATAGAACAAACTGGAGCTGTAGCATAGAGCCAACAATGCACTACTGAAGTAAAAGTGGTCAGAGACTGAATATATAGAACTGAGGAGATGAGGAAAAGGAGAACGCCTAAGCTTAATGGGGATCGGGAACAGGTGAGAGGGGGCGTGGCAGGCTGACTGAGAAGCTGAACTGAGGGAGGGTGAATGATGGTACAAGGAACACAAGGAAGCAGGAACAAAAAACACAAATGAGTAAAAACACAGTAATATTACCATAAAAAAACACAAAAACACACGTGTGACAAAATACAGGGACATGATCAAAAAACAAAAAACTAATAAAAACAGAAACACACCATCAAAAATTAACCAAAATAAAAAATTAACCTGACAGATGCCACATGAAAAAAAGAATGATGTTCCCATATCTCCATAAATCTGTGGAAAATGTATGCCAAATTTTTATAAATTATAGATTATTATGCACTGACATCCACACAGCGCTACAATATAACATGTCACCCCAGCAAGGTACTTGTACACAGCTTTAAAATAAATGTAGCATATTCTGGCAACAACTTTTTATCTATAGGGAACTCAAAATGGTTTTGTGATGATAGGTACTTGTAAAATGTGAAAGAACAAATTAGTTAGTACCTTTTTGCAGTACAAGTCCTATCTGGGAAACTTTTTAACTTCAGAGAAAACTATCACATAAATTTTAGAAAGTGTACCAATTTGATAGTGAGTTTGAGTTGAAGAAAAAACAACAACAAAACATTCCACAGTGTTGTAGACCACTAGTTATCTTAAACAGTAAAGGATGCAGTATGTTTTCAAGAAAACTACTGCATCTTCAAAGTAGAAAGTGTGTGTAGCTATACACAGAAGCCAATATCTGCCAAACACTGAATGAGTGATAAAAGGGAGAAAGTGCATGCTGTCAGTTAGACACTTGTGGGGAAAACAAGAGACAGGTAGACAGGAATGATTGAAACATAGTGTAGAATTCATTACAAAAGCCATCAGGGGGGATAGATGGATGTACAGCTGAAAGAGAAGATTGGTAAACAACATAGCCTAGACAGAGCATTAGAAGAGAAGTGAAACAGGCCTAATGGATATGAGTAAAGGTGGTACCATACCGTTACAAAAAGTTATTCTTTAAGAATATGCCGAAAATACAACAAAATAAAAGGCCTAGCATTCCTGGAAAAAATACATTCTGCATCGCGGTTGATGCTGAGATGTTGGGAAATTAAAAAGTTATAGCCGTTTTGGGAAATCCATCCAGTGGTTCATAGCGCGTCTTACTAACTGGCAGAGGGCTAAGTCCAACAGTTAATGCTAAAGTCTTAAGGAAAGAGCTTGCACAACGAGTAGCACTGTTGTGAATGACAGTTACATCCACATCAAATTTTAGCAAAATGAATGAGCCACATCCTGTTACCTGAAGTCCAGGACCAATTCTTTATTAATACTGATGTTAAGAGAGAGGTTGTTTTCCTGACATCAATCTGCCAAGAGTCTGACCTCCTTCCTGTAGGCAGTGTCATTTTTGCTGGTGATCAGGCTCACTATGGTCGTGTCTTCTGCAAACTTTGAAATGCTTTTTTATTAGTGTTGTGTCAGGACACACAATCATGTGTGTACAAATATTTAATTCAAAAATATTTTATTAATCCCAAAGGGAAATTAAATGTTGTAGCTAACAGGAATGGATATAAAGATAACAGATATGGACCAACAACTGATCCTTGGAGGGTGCCAGTGTTCAAGATCAGGTTGGAGGAAGTCTTAATTCATACATGATCTGGCCTATTGGTGAATAATTCCAGGTTTCATTTGCATAAACAGGCAGTGCCCAAGCCCAGCAGCGTCTGAATTAGATTTGTGACGATGAGTGTCAGAAAAGCAGGGCTGTAATCTACAAATACCAGCCTTACATAGCAGTTTTTATTGTCCAGGTGGACAAGTGATGAGTGAATTGTATGGGAAAGGTTATCTGTATTAATAAGTTTATATTAACACTTGCTAGGGGCACTACCCCCAAAAGTGAAACCTTTTAAATAATTGTTATCAGTCTCAATAAAACCCTAAAATTAGTTATTTTTTTTGAAGGGACTATATCATACACACAAGACATGGTAAGCTGGGAATTAAATGTTAGGTTATACATTTATTACCTCTGCCAAAGAGGTAGTGTCCGTCCGCCTGCCTACCTGTCTGTTAGCAAAACTTAAACATGAATGAACAGATTTTGATTAAAATTTCAGGAAATGTTGGTGTTATTACAAAAAACAAGTGATAAAACTTTGCTGGTGATATGGTTCATGATCTGGAGCCTATAATTTTTTAATGACCCTTTTGTCGGGGTTCTGGGAGTCAATGTTTGTGTTTTGCCTGCTGGTTCTTTGCTCTCCTCAATAGGTGGCGTCTGTTCTTTTGGTGGCTCCCCTGGCAGGTGTTCAGCATTAGGAGCTCGTTAAGAGGGAGCATAAAGAGAGTCTGCTGCCAGCACTTCACCGTCAGTGTTAGCCTGTTTGGTACATGTGTTACCTCCTGGCTCTAGTGCTCGTCTTCTTGAAAAAACCTGTTCATGTTATCTTGCCTTGTTCTAGGAAGAAACCTTCAAACCTAGAGGAACTCCATGCTTCCTGAAACCAAGCCACCGAAACCCAAGATAAATCTAGTTATTCCTCGTTGCCTGAGGTGCCACGCTGGCAGCAACTCCTACCGCTCCCCCAAGACCAAACCCAGCTTACCCTCCAAGCCCCACCGGATTTCACCTGGCCACCAAGACGCCACCAACGGAACAATCTCATCAGTACCTTCAGAGCAGTAAGGACTCATCACCCCGACCTTACCCATCTCTCCCTGGCGGATTCCAACTACTTACCCGTAAGCCATTCCCTCCTAATTCATTCATTCAAGTATTATTTACCTTCTGTAATCTCTTACCTTGTGTCCAGTGGATGACCCGTTCCTGTGTTACCGGTTCCCGGTTCCAGTCCATGAGAACTTGTTCCACTTTTATTGCAATAAATATCTTAAACTCTCTAACATCTCCTGAAAGTGCTCCGCATGTGGGCTAAGTCACTAGCCAACGCCATGACACCTTTTGGCCTTGGCAGAAATTTGCACTCTCTTAGTGCTTCCAGTTTACAGAATTGAGAATAAAACAGCTATTGCAGATAGTAGTTAATGACTGATATCTCTAAATTGGCCCAATATATTTCAAAATTATGATTAAAATGAGAATAAAGTGTTTGATTAAGAAAAAAGTATAAACTGGATAAAATCAGACATATGAAGTACTTTGACGCACAAGATGTAGTTGTAGTGAAGGCTAGCCGAAATTTCAGCCTGGCAGACTCACCCAGCTGTCCAGCATTTCTCATCTCGGATCATCGCTCCCAGCTGTCAAATCGCATCCAGAATATAAGCCTCCCCGTCCACGGCTCCTCCTGCTCGCCAGCCAAGTCTCGTCCCACCGCCTCCCCGATCTCCACCCTCCTTCGTGTGCTCCTTTGGACTCCCCTTCCTCGTCCTCTACGCCACCACCAGGTTCGGGTCCCGGGGGATGACTACCCTAATCTCTCACCCTACTTCGATCATTCAAGCTCACAGCAGTTCTCTGCAAAATCGTCTTCTGCCGGGGCCCGAGCGCCAAAGACCTCTAACCAATAAAACACTCTAATTGTCTTTATCTCTCCGTGTGAGTCTCTCCAGGTTGAAATAAATTTAAATGGGTATAGACTAGGGAGAAGGTTTTGGACAGGATATTATTAGCGCCAGACCAGACCAAATTTATTGAAATACTTTGGAGCACCAGATCTCAATCCACTAAAGCAAATAGTTGGTCACCTTATCGAGAGATGAAACTCGAGCGTTTGCGGTGACACCAAGCAGGAATGTGTTGGCTGAAGATCAGAGGCTGGCGCTTCTGCTGAATGATGGAAGCATTCTGCTTCTGTGTGGTTCTGTAGTAATTGGGCTCAAAGACTCCCAATGAAATGAGGGTCTGGAAACCAGCAGATTGGTTCAACAATACGTCAGATGGTTAGGCATCTTCGGTCCAGTTTGGGCACAGGATGGGTGTGTTCACAAGAATAGGAAGTAATTAAAAGGTTCTGACTTTCTGTTTCCTTTTCTGGTGTTTCAGTTTGACTGGGCAGTACAACTAGACTTAAAGAGTTACTAAGAGCAGAACAGAGTGGCTTTGATTTTGTTTCCTCATTTTGCTCCTATTTTGCTCATAATTTTAAGTCTGATATTAGCTGCAGTAATTTCCGATTGAATCACATAACCAAATCTTGTGATGATCTGTGTTTTTTTTCAGCTCCTGCCCTGATTTGGTGTTCCCAAGACTCGCCCTCTGCAGCTGTGGCTGATTTCTCCTGATGAACTCCACTGGTATTTAAGGCCCAGTCTTAGCTCAGATCTTCGCTGGAGCATCACACCTTCTGGGTTAGGATCTGCAGCCGCTCAGTTTTAGTATAAGGCTCACTGAGTTACTTGATCTGCCTTGCTAGTGTTTCTTCTTCGTTGCCTTAGGATTTTTGCCTCTGACTGCCAGAGCCTGCCCTCTCCTTATGACCCAGAAGCACTTGTCTGGAACTCTTACCTCTCCTTGGACTCCCGGATCTCTTCCCTCTGTGACGGACCCGGTTACCTCCTGCACCTCCTCCGGGCCCCTCGTTTTCCCGAAAGCCAGTAAGGAAGGACACAAATCATTACATCATCCAGACCGTTGTTTCCTCTGAACCTCCCTGCTATTTTGCAACTCACTTTGCCCTTCCCCGATCTCAGATTCCCCGGATTATCTCCGTTCCGGTTTTCAGAAACTGCACTTGTAAATAAACTCACTTACCTTTTTTATTATTGCCTCCGAGTCTGGTTTCTGGCTCCTCTCATTTAGACACTTCCTGGTTTCTGACAAATCTATTCATGAGACTTACTCAAGAGGCAACAAAGGACAAACATTCAGACTACAATTTTTAGCTAAAGTTGCATATTAACAAAATACATGTGCAGAAATGTTATGAGGAAATAAAAACCTTTTGTGGACCTACATATCATACATAAGAAATAATAAAAAAAAAGACACTAGTGGCCCACTCCATTTCATGATACCTCGACCTTCAAGGTTCCCTACGAGCCAAAGCAAGCTGATAATTTTGAGGTCAGCAGACTGCATGATGTTAATTGGCCAGGGAGTGACGTCAATCGTGAAAGCATCTTCTTCATAATAATCAAACCTGTCACAGCTCCATCTGTTCCTGCCACGCCTCTTGCCACAGTCACGTAACTTTCCACAGTCCCACAGTTCAAGCCACGCCCATGTTGCCATGCCCATGTAATCAGCTTCATCTGTTTCACCTGTTCCTGTCACCATATATACCCACAGCTCACACACCTCGGTGCCAGATTATTGAAAGCCTAACCGCAAGTAAATGTCCAGCGTACCTCTCATGTTCATGCCCGATCTTGACCCTTGCCTGTTTCCTGACCATCGTCTCCTGCCTGCTCCCTGCCTGATACTGCTCTGGATTCTGATCTCCTGTTACCGACCTTGCTTCGCTCATATGGACCTCGCCTTTTGGTTTCTCCCTGTCTGGTTTTGGCTTCGGAACTCTGACCTACCGGTAACGACCTCACGC
>NC_051431.1:33072122-33102585 GCF_001649575.2 Kryptolebias marmoratus | reverse complement strand
AGTAAGAGTGGACTTACCAGTTCCGGTCCCGACTCTATTCGATCACGTGAGTGAGACGATCAAAGACTTTGAGTCTGCTTACAACCTTCAGACAATAAAATCCTTAAAACTTCGTTGTGTGGTTGTGAGTCTGAGTTCTGCCAAGCCTCGCCTTGTCACAAACCTATAAATTTTAAAATCTCGCAACTGCAGCATTTGTTATGTTATTTACTTTTTTTAAAATTTAGATCATATATCCATTAAAACGACAGCACGTAAATCAGCACCATAGTACTATGAGGAGGTGCATAGTACTCCTCATAGCAGAGTATTTACTACTCAGTACAGAAGTATAGCTTACGTGCTTGTTGGCTGAATTCAGAATTCAGAAAGAGCTAGACCAAATGGACTCAATGTAATGGCTCTGGCTGGCAGGTGGAAGGTAGCCTGGACTCGGCTCATGACATTTTTGGAAAGTGTAGCAGAGATTAGTAAGTGTTTCACCATTTTTCCACTTATTTGCCCATTGGTGGGAGAATACATTAAAAATGAATATTTTAAAAGTAACGTTGTTATCTCCTGCACACAGACAATGAGCTAGCTTGTTAGCCATCAAGACAAACTCCAGATTCTGCTTGTACTTTGCGCTTGCTGTCCTTAAAACCTCTGAGAGCAAAACATAAAATCAACATCTGACGTTATGCTGGTGTAGATTCTCAGTCATCCAGGCCATGGTAAATTCAAAAAAAGTTAAAAAACAAAAACAACTGGACTTCTATTCTGTAGCTGAAGACGTTTCGCTTCTCATCCGAGGAGATTTCTCAATTCAGAAATAGAGAGTGTGGAGTTGGGCTTTTAAAGCTGAGATGTGATGTAAGCTGGATTGCTTGCAAATTAGTTAGTTTTATTACTAGTTATGTTGCAATTTTGTGCTGTGGATGTACTTAAAGTGTATGTGTGTGAATTTTTTTTTGTTCAAGAATCTCTTTCCAAACATGAGATGATGGACCCCCGCTCCTCTCCTTCTTCAGCAGAACCTGAACCAGTAGCAGCGTACAGCACAACACAGCAACATGTAAACAGATAAAACCGAATTAATGTTTCACTCCACATTGTTTTTAGTAGTGGTGGAGGAAGTATATTTTCTTTACTTGAGTTTACCGGCCCAAAATATCACAATAGTAAAAAGTACTCAGTTTTGAATGTTTTTGAAGTATAATTGTAAAACAAAATTAAGTGCAGCACAGCTATGTACAAAATGGTCTTAAATACAACAAATTATTTTCACATTCAATCACTGGCTTTTAGCTGCAAGTGTATTTCCCACAATATATTTTTTTAAACTTGCTTTTCTCCGCCTTTTCTGTCTTTCATGTAGGTAAGAACACCAAACTGGACTGGCACAGAATGTCTTCAGTCAAGCCTTTCTGAACATGCTGAGTGAGCTTCTGCACCTGGTGATCCTCTATCCCATCCCATTCCATCTTTTTTATATCAGGAATGCAAAAATTGTATCTAGGTTTTACTTTCTACAGTCTGGTTTTTGCATGTAGTAAGTAGTTTGGATTTTAAATTTGGGTTTTAAAGCAAATTCTAATAAACAATTTTGTCAGTTATCTAATTAATACATATTTTGAGTATTTTTACTCACTTTTTGTCCTGCCACATTGATATTTCTCTCTCCTACAGCCTGAGCAACATGATCAAATACGCAAATTGTGTGATGACGTCATCTAACGACTTTAGCGGCTCACAATCTCACTCCAAGCTCAGATCAAATCTTGAGAGCCCTGCCAGTATATCAAGGTTTTCTGTATATCAATTGTTAAAAAATACTGATGCTAGTATACTAGCATCAGTATTTTTTAACAATTGGTTATTATTTAATAGGATTTACTTGCAAAACTGCCATATGGTAAAACCTAAGTGCAAACATTTCTGCAAAAGGTACAAAGATTTATTGTCAACATTCACAGTGAGATACAATAGGAGTACATCTGTAGATGTGACTGAGAACGCAATAAAAATATCTAAAATATAACTGTACAAGTGCTGCACCAGAGCATCTCAGTTGAACGCCCATACCAACCATTTGCAGTGATAAATTTCTGACAAGAGAGCCATCTAAAACACACATCATACAAATGTGAAAACTTAACAGTGATAACGTACAGCTTTTACAGCATTGTACACAGGACTAATTATATACACTGGCTGTAGCGAGAGCTAGCTTACCCTCATATGCTAGTTTGTTTCCTCTCGTCTTCAGCTTGATGCAGCTGTCTGGATCCACGAACTCTCCTGTACTTTTACTTGTAAGTATTTCGTCTCACTGCCTGCAACTTCTCTGGCTGTCTGATTTCACTTCGAGTCTGACAAAAAGCCACAGACTGAGCAGCAGCTTTTCCAGCACCCCGGTGTCTTCCATTGTTTTGTTGTGTTTGCCTTGTACACAAAATGACATTGCAGAAGTTTTATGCCCCTTTTCCACCGACTCTAAAGGTTCCGGCTCCACTCTACTCGGCTTGCTTTGCGTACGTTTCTACCGGCATTTTTTTGAGGCTGGTCTCTGCTTTTTTTGATCCCTCCTTTGGAGTAGAGCCAGTGGGCCGGCCCTGCTTTCGTGGGTGGCGCAAGCTTAGCTCCTGTTCACTCATTGGTCGTGGGTGTGGTCAGATTAAAGCGTAAGAAGAGCGAAGAAAGCAACGATAGACAAATTTGGAATGCTAGCGAAGTAATAGGAATATAAACAACAGCGTTAGCTTACCCTGCAACGTTTCTGGAGACGTTTATACTTGGCCCTTACATCGGTTCAGTATTCTCTGAAAAGACAGGGGGCAGTACGCTACGTAACCAGTGGAAATACGGTTAAAAAAAAGAGAGCAGATGGTTGTCACATCAAATATGGCTGCAGGTATTCAGGAGGAAGAGCTGTTGTGTTTCTGGCTGTGATACAGAGAGGATGTCACTAAAGCTTGGCAGCCCGGCAGGCTTATAATACACTGGGGGAAACCCTGTAATGTGAATGACCATACAAACAATTGGATTTGACCTACAGTGTGATCGTAGCCAAAGTCTGTTCTTTTGGGTCTTTCTTCCTGGAGTCTGATGGGAACAAAAGAATTTTTGCCCCCCCACTGAGGTTATCAAAGAAGTCAATCTGTGAGTTTTTTGCAGCTACATGGGGAGTGAAAACAAGGGCGAAGATGCCTTCTACCAGTATGACACTACAGAGCAGTGTGTGAAATTGCATCTTCTGTAGATCTATTGCAGCAGTATGAAAATTGCAAAGGGTCCAGACTGTCTGGACTGAGAATTGGATTGGCTCCAAACAATGATGAAGAACATCTAAAAGTTTATTTTAACTCGTCTAGTTCTTAATAAGATATTTTACTAACAGACAGACAGAGTTGACTCCAAATAGTTACAGGGAAAATTTTAAACAAAGAACAAAATTCTGGTGGTGCTACCAGAATATGTGCATCCAATGATTCCTTTTTGAAAGTAATAAAATGTTTAGGTAACATGCTTTGGCAATAGGCAATAACTAAGCTGATTATTGTTGGAGTCAATGCTAATCTGCATGAAACTTTTCAAAATGTTACAGACATAGACAGATAGATAGATAGATAGATAGATAGATAGATAGATAGATAGATAGATAGATAGATAGATAGATAGATAGATAGATAGATAGATAGAAAACAAAGTTTTCAGGACTAAGTATGTCAAGTTATTTGTTTGTGAATAAATATGCGGTTGACTGATCAGTGAAAAAACAAGCAAATAAACAAAGAAACCTACCAGCTAGCATGACAAGTCTCAGGCTGAATGACACAAAGAGGGGTTACTGTGGAATTCTTTTCTATAACAACTTACATCAAACCTAACCAGATCAATAAAAACTGCTCACATTGATTACTTCTATAACATAATCTATTACTACATTAGTAGATTACTTTGGCTTTTGCAAAACAAAAACCATCAGTCATTCCCCATCTTACTCAGACTTTAGTCAGTTCCCATTTTTATAGCATGACTTAAAGTGGATATGCTTCTGGTTAATTGATTCCATATTTTGTGTGTAAGTACCCAATATGTGACCAGGCCTCAGCGTGGCACAAAATCAATCATAGATTGCAGGATGCAACAATGTAAGAGGTTACATTTGAAACAGTGAGAGGAGGTGATGAAATTACCAGCACTGAATGAGGCAGTAACATTGTGAACTGGTGATTCATGAAATTACCAAAATGTCTGAATAGGTTATGTTGTTACATTGATATGTATCCTGTCTCAGACATAGATGACGAGCAGGAATCCCAGCCGCCAGTCATTCAGCCAGTCAGCCATGCATGAGGGCTGAGGCTGCTGTGTATTTGTGTTGAGCAGAAAGACTATTGGTGAGCTGTCAGTGGCTGTAACATAAATCCTGATGTGCAGCAGCACAGCAATGCCTCCCCTGAAGTCTGTCAAGAAGAAGGAGAAAAAGAGCGTGTGTATGTGCGGGTGTCTGTTCACGAGCGTCTGTTTGAGTCTGCAGGAGGTAGAAAGGTGTGGGTGCAGATCAATAATAATCAGCTGCAGGAGAACTGGAAGTTCACCCAGCAGTGACTCACCAAACACACACACAAACTCACAAACATGCATACACAAATACGTGCAAAGCAGCTCTCAAAAACTAATCCATACATATTGTGACATTGTGCTGTAGCTTAAACTCTAGTGACTGCCCTAAACCAAAAGCACTATACTGTATACTGTACATGCACACTATGACATAATCACACACACACACCAACCTCAAACTAAAATGCTTACGCTCAAAAAGTACAGCTTCAAAAATGCATACGTCTAATCGATTTTCCATCCACTTCCTTGCCCTCATCTTTCTCTCACTGCTCCCCAACCCTCACTTGATGCCAGTGCCTGTTCTTTTCTTTCTTTACCTCTTTGAAGTGGTCTTGATGATGTCGGAGACTTTCTGTATGTAATCGGTGGCAAGCACCACAATCTCTTCGTCTTCAGAGAAGTTGTCATGGAAAATTCTGTCCAGCAAACGTTTCCAGTGAAGCTGTAAAACAAGTAGGAATGACTGGTTTAGTTTACCCTGTCAAAAAATAACTGGCTATAGCGAGACATTGAGTGGTACATTATTTGTAAACTACCAAAAATTATCTAATTAAATTATGTGAGAACACTGCTCTCAGTGTAAGGATTTTAATTAAAAAAGTTTTTTTCTGTGTCCTTTGTAAGTTAGTAAGTGCAAAGCAGTTTGACACTAGTGTGGAGGGAAATGCAGTTTACCAAATATGGAAGAGGAAGGGTGACAAGAGTTATGTTCGTGTGTTAAAAGTGTTAAGTTGCTCTTGCCAAGAACTTCTCAAAATAATGTGTTTGTGAGTGATAAGACAGTTCCTGGAAAACAAGGTGTTTGTTCTGGGTGGAGTGTGTTCTGTTTGTGATGAGCTGACCCAGCCCCTTGGCTGGTTTCCTGTAAGTGACGTCAATAGTTATGTAAACTTCTGACCAATCACAAACCGTTCAGAAATGTGCAATACACACCAATTTATTATGTCTGTATAAAGAGATTTTTTTAAATGTATTTATTTATTTTTTTTGACATAGTCGGACCTGAAAAAAATGTGCACGGTAGGACCAGAGTCCTTTTTGTAAGTCCTTCAGTTAAATGCTGAAAAAAGGAGGCCAGACTCTGCTGGTGGTGTAATGTGGGAATCAAAAGATAAATTTATAAAGATTATATTTATATTTATATTTATATTTATATTTATATTTATATTTATATTTATATTTATATTTATATTTATATTTATATAATTTAACCAGGTAAACCCCACTGAGATCAAGATCAAGAAGAGGGACCTAGGCAGAAATCTGTAAAACACAGCAACCTGGTTACAAAATAAAACTAATTAATACATATACACAAATATAAAACAGTAAAAAGCAGTTTAAAAACAATGACACAGTTTAGTAGCCTCTAAAATATAACCTAAACAACTAATTTATAGTTAACTGAGAACTGAGAAAGAAATATCTAAAATAGGTTAAGTTGATCTAAATAGACCTACAACCCTTTAATAATATTTTTCACTACAACATACTGACACAAAACCATGCAGTGAAACACAATCATGGTTTCTATAGAAAACAGTAGAACAAATGCCAGCATGTTGATTCCATTCATCATAAATGTGGTTTACTAACATCTGTCTGACCTTGTGCAGTCCACCTTTTCTATTATTATTTTGTTGATGAAGATTGGCGATTAAAAGTACAAATGGATCAATGTGCAACAATAACACTGAGTAAGTTTCACAAGGCCTTTAGTAGTCCACAGGAAACCTGATCTCTCAGTAATCTGGAGTCCGGACTATAACAGGTTGGCAGGATGCCTTTAAGATTCTGCAATTGATTACTTTAAATCTGTAGCAGTGGATCTAAATTGTTTTCTAACTTATGAAAGGGAATTATTACTATGAGTTTTTGGAAAAGGAAAGTGGGCCTCAAAAACTCCAGGAATTTGGAAGATGTGTGTGTATTATGTGAGAACAATGTTTTTGTTTCTAAGATTTTATGATCAGCAGACCTATAATAATTGTAAAATAGTATATTTCAGTAGATAGGGTTAAGTTGAGAGTGTCTTGTTTTTGACTGTCATGAAAAGATTTAAAGGTTTATGTAAGAGATAAACAATAATTAAACTCCACAGTCTCTATGACTCTCCCTCTACGCCACATAAGGGCAAAGGTCAGGAGCTGCACAACATGCAGCACAGAGGAGAGGAGAAGAGAACAGAGCAAAAGAACAAGTAGGGTTTAAACTCCAGCAGCCAACAGCCCAATACGGGCGAGCCTAGGAAAAACAGAGCAAAGAAAAGATGAGTAAGATCATTAATTAACAACAATTTAAAACAGCTAAAAATGAAATGATTAAAGTTTGATCTCAGGGGGATTATTCAATGCATGAGAATGTTTCATGAGGAGTTTTTGGTTGTTCATCATTAGAACTGATTATTAATATAACAGCACTAATAATTTTAAGAAGTACAATTTATACAGGATTAGGGATGTCAAACAACAAGATGTTGCAAGTGCCAAACTTATTCAAAAAGGTTTAGAATGGTGATGTTTATTGATTTACACCTCAAATAAATAAAATAATAAGATAGATTTGTGATGAAAATGTCTCAAGGAAAAAGATAAAGCCTAAAGTTTATTCTGACCTCAGTAAATAAATACACTTGCATACCTATAACTAATTATTAAACCTTTTATATTTCTAAGGTTAGTGAGGAGAAATCTGATTTCATTGCTAAAATAAGATCCGGTTATTCAATTCTGAAAACTGTTGAAACATGAGAAAAGTGTTAGTGTGTGAGATTACTGAAAATGAAAAATTATTTAAATGTTTAGAAACTTTGTCTTTCTTGTTTTGCAGCAAAATTAGTCTGAGATACGAGTAAAAGAATCTTTGGACAGAATGAGGTAAATTGGTTCGGCTCACTGCAAGGTCTGAATGTTGTCATTGTTATCAAACTGAGTTTGATGGAGGAGAAAGTCTTGGTGTGAGACGGCAAATTAGTGTTTGGTGTTTAAAGTCTAGCAGACAAAGTTAAAGGAAAACATTTCTTAAGAACAACTTTCATTCGGTGAAGAATGCATTATTCTAGGTTGCGCGTTGCTGTCTTTTGCTGCATCAGTTAAGCCTCCTCAGGTGACCTCGGATGGAACGCTGACCTCTGACCCTCAACTGGCTTTGGGCCTTAATGTGATGAAATGACGACTGGCCCTCTACAGGTTCTGATCCAGTGAGGCACCTTTAACTCTGTGTGATGACGAAGATAAGGAGAAGCCAAGTTGGGTCTGGCTGTTTTATTTTAACTGATTAAAAGGACAAATAACATCTACTTCCAATCTGATGTTTCATGAAAACTGAAACAACGATCTGGCAGAATTAACCACATCTATTGACAAATTCCAAAGTAAGCTATTTATCGAAATAGTTTAAAGTATTCCAAATTCTTGCGTGGATAAGAAACTGAAACTGTTGATTCTAAATTCTGTTAAATTCAAACATTCTGTTCAGAGAATTCTTTTGGCTCAGATAAAGCTAATAATCAGCTAAGATTGTTTAAAGAAGAATTAAGACATGTTTCGAAGCTAACATTAAATTAAAGAAATTATAACATAGACTTCCTCCAAAGATTACTCTAATTTTTAAAACTGAAAAACACTCAGGTGCTTTTGGTTTTTTCATATTCCATAGATTACAGAATCAGAACTTCTATATTAACCAGAATGTTTATTTCATGAACGAACATCTAAATTATTTTCAATTTTATTTTTTAATTTCATCAATAAAATGCATTTGTGTTCAGATACCTTTGTTGGCAATTTTAAAGAAATAAAGATTCCAAGTTTATAAGAAAATATTGCTTTCCATTTTAGTGCAAATTTGATTTATAAACCTGAAAGAAGTATAAAATATTAAAGAAAAAGGAATAAAATAGTAACGAAAACAGTAAGTGAAGCAAACATTAAGAATTCCGACCAGATAACTGACTTACTTACAATACAATAAAAATCTATATTTAGTGTTCAGTTATTTAAATAATAGTCTACAATGCTTTCCAAAACAAACAATTTCACTTGTTTCGTCAGGGTAAAAACGGAGTATTTTTACAAAGTTTAACATCTGAGTTTAAATGTAAATGAATTTGTTGAAGTGATGATTTCTGAAATATTTATTTTTTGTATTTAATTTCATAAAATTTAACACGGAAAAGTATTTCTATAATTAAAGAGTTGGTAAAATTATGACTTCTATAGTTCAACTAATAAACAATGGGATAGGAACAGTATTCTTGGTAATTCAGCAATCTGAACCCATAGTACAGCGCACGTCATGAACTCAAGACAGCAGCTTCACAGCTTAATCATCCCATCCCAGGATTTATCGACTAAATGCTAAAACTACTCATTTAAGTTATAGGTAAGAGAAACTGGTCCCTGGAATGTTTTAAAGAAGTATTTCACTAAAATATCTTCAAGATCTTGATATCTGATTTCTGTTCTCTTTTAAATGTTACTTGTTTGTAGGTTTTATGAAAGTAAAATCATTATTATGGTGTAAACACAGACCTCAACCAATAATTAGTATACTGGGCAGTAAAATGTTAACAAGCAGAAAGTGTTTGTGTTACCTTTCTTACAGATGAAAATTCAGAAGTTTTATGTACCGTTAAGGTTGGGAGCCTAATCTTTGATGAAAATTATTGGAAAATAAAACCAGATTGCTGGAAAGAAACATTTCAAGTTCTCATCAGCACATTAAGAACACTGAAAATAACTGGAAGGAGGTCATGGATATATTCCTCTCACTGTAAGTTAGTTAGTTTGCCCTGATGAGGCAGGAAAAGAAACACACACCAACGTTCCTGGAAGGCAAAGTCTGGCTACAAAGGGGGGTCTTTCTCTAGGTAGAAGACTCGTCTCAAACCCAGTGAAGAAACCAACGGCTAGACAGGAACACCTAGGGTGTGAAATAAATAGCAAGTGACAGAAAAGGGGAACTAGAGAAGGCAGATAGTTATCTGTGAGACTGGCTTCATGACACCTTTCAGAATAACTGGTTGAAGTTTAACATTAACCATAGCTGTGCAGAGATACCAATCCTCTGATAGTTTAACTAAATGTAGAGAGACCTGACTTACCTCCAACTGTTTTGTGTGATCATACCTAAGTTTATAAGATCTCTTCTGGGAACTGCAGATATTATGTGACAGTCCTACAGTAATTGGCTAAAGATGTGATAAAAAGTCTAGCAGAACAGCTGAGACTGACAAACAGCTTGACTTTACAGATATTCTGGGCTGGAAAACCTTATGTTTGTAAGTGTTTTGATTTAATGGTTGAACTTTTATAACTAACTTTTGTAACTATTTTTGTTATTTATTTTAAACACTCATTACTGAGTTATGTGATCACAACTGTTTCATACAGTTAAGAGTTCAACTTGAAGTTATTTGCAGCAACATTATGTAGCTGTTTAGCAGAATTATGTAATCTGCTACATACATTTGGCAGTTTCTCAAATCTATGTTACATACGCTTGTTAACTCTTTCTGTGTAGATTTCGTTTCTTCCTAAAATTTAACTTTTTACGTTTGCGTAGTTTCCATTTCTTCTGTGTCAACCTTCATCCCTCCCTCCATTGATCAGGAAGCTCCTTGAGGGATTCTTTGTCGCTGTTCGTTCCTCCTTCTCTAACTCTGTCTCCAGTGCCGTTTCCTCCTTCCTCTCCCCTTTCTCCTTCTTTTTCTACACCTTTCCCCTTGTCTCCTCATTTTCTACTTTTCTCTCTACCGACTTCTTTCATTCGTTTTTCAATCTGCTCGTCTGCCCCTGCAGGGCAGACAGCCTTTGTGAGTTGCTTAGTCCTGTGTGTGTTGCTTCATCACCTCCCAAACACACACACTCACCACACTCCTTAAAATGCTCACTTGGAGTTCAAATCTCAATCCATCACACCTGCTTCTATCCAAAATGTATGAGCACACACATTCCTGTGAATGATGTACGTGTGTGTGTGAAGCATGCTGCACTTACACTAGGAGCAATACGCTGCAGCTGCTTGAGGGCGATGCGATTATACATGGTGCTGATGTCTTTTCTTTGGTCATCATATTCTGACATAGTGATCTGTGGAGAGAGATGAGGTTTTATTCAACATTATGGTCACTCAAGTGCACACATGCATTTGTCATCAGCTTACATTGGCCAGCCTTGTCTCCAGCTGTATAATCTCTTTAGACTTTTGTGTGGCGTTGTGAGCTCCCAGCATGCTCAGCAAGCGCTCCATCAGAGCCTTGTATGCCGCCAGGATCTGGGAAGCATAGTGACATAGTGACAACAGCAAAATCATTGGTAATGACTGGTGACGGGGTGACATGTGGCAGAGTGGACATATAACAAAAACACAGCGGGTGACAGATGAAAACAGGTGGACTGATTTAATAGAGCAACGAGCCAGATGGACAAAGGAGAAAAGTAAGAGGGTTGAGGGGAAATAATGGGGGAGAAGAAAAAAAAAGAAGGGCGAGGAGGCTGGGGTAGAAATTAACTCTGTAGTCAGTCATGCCTGCAAGGCCAGTAAATTAGAACATTTTGCGGCCCAACAAGAATTTCACTGTCCAAAATAACAAAGACAACTGTTTTAAGTAGTGTATGTATTCCACACAAATCCCATATAAAATAAAATAAAACAAAAATGTCTGTTTCCTGTGCCTAGTTTTGACCATCAGTTTGGCAAAATTGTAACTTTAGTTTTAGCACCTTATGTACAGTATATATCGCAGCCCATAATTGACAATCGGTCTTTTCCAAGCAATTAATTTTCCTCCTTATTACTCTTGGGAATGAGGTTGATAGGCAAGCATGTACTCGTACTCAAGTAGCAAAGAATATATGACTGGGCATTCAAAAAATGACACAATAAAAGTTAGAAATATCAAAATATAATAACTTAGAACTCTTAAATTTTATTAGTTAAAATGTATTGAAAAAAAACAATCAGTAGTAAACAGCAAATGTGCTTTTTGAACGTTCAGCCAACAAAGAAGATTAAGTGAAGATCAGCAGCCTGCCATCACAGCTGAGATTTCAGAGAAGACTTAAGCTGTTTGCATACTCCATGAGAAGTCACAAAGTTGACTCTCATTCACGTGGTTGCAGGACAAAAATTGCGTTATTTTGTTTGCGTAGCAGTTTCGTCCGCTGCTTTTCGACACAAGGCCCTGGCTGAACTTTTTCTCACAGGGGTTTGTGCCAAGTATTGTATGATTGGTCAGACGTTGTTGGGCGTGTTTATGCAGAAAAGCTGGTAAGTTTTAATGGTGACACTTTACTGCTACTGCTCCACTAAGAAGCAGCTGGCCGAGGCTGCTAGAAAATACAGCCGTCTTTACAACTGTTCCAGCAAAACTTATAAACCTAAAAAAGACTGCAGAGACACAGGCAGCTCTTCATGGCTGTCACTATCTCAGTCGGTTTGTTAAATATGTTTTGTTGTGGTAAGGGAAGCAAAATTTTGTACAAGGACAGGAGAATTGAGAAACTGGTGGTGAAGAAACCTGTTTTAACGCTGCATGGGGAGGGAGGAGCTTTCTGGGAGTTCTGATCTGAGCGTCTGGTGGACTATGAAAGATTTATGCGAAAACGAATGTCTTGCAACAACATGACCACAAATTGACTTCTGACTTCTTATGGAGTATACCGGAGCCCTTACTGTCATAGTTTTGGTGTTTTGTTTGGTGTTATGAAGCCTAGGCGTAAATTCAGACTGGAAGACCTGCTTCAGCCTCACCTGCATCTAATCGCTGCGTCGAGCNTTCGCCGGCCGATCTTCAGCCCACCTCCACCCCTTCTCCACCTCCAGTTTCCCAGCTCCCTCAAGCTTCCTTCCCCTCTTCGACCTCCACCACCAGTGTCCGGCCCGGGGAAGACGCCTCTAATGCTCGACCTGAGCTTCTCCTCGAAGCGCATTGCTATTGTCGACACTCGCATCTTCCACCGAGGTCCGAGCGCCAAATATCTTATGTCATTCATGTCAAATAAAACCATTTAATTGCAGCTTCTCTTTGTCGTGAGTCTCTCCAGGTTGAATTGTAGTTCTTGTTTTGCTTTGTCTTTTGGATTTGTGTTCAAATCCTGTCACTTTCACCTCCCCAGTAGTTTTCAGGTTCATGCCTGCCACGCCCACCTCACCTGTTCGTTGTTGTGTCACCGCTGCAGCCAATCTTCATCTCTTTTAAAACCGGTCTCTGTTCATCACTCCTCACTGGGTCATTTCGTTCCAGTTTGTCATACTTGTCATCTCTTTGTTCCCTGCCATGCCTTGTCTCGCCTTGCCTTTCTTTGTTTTGGATATTTTGTTATTGTTAATTTCCTTTTTTGCTGCCATGCCAGCCTTTTGTTTTGTTGGAGTTTTATTTTAATAAATTAGTTTTTGTTTCTAAAGATGAGTCTGCGTTAGGGGTGGAAATTACTCAAATATTTTACTGGCCACTATTTTTTGTTGTGACAAAAAGTTATTTCATATGATGATGATGATGGAGGTGGGTGGAAGCAGTTGTTTTATTTTAAACCATTAAAAGATGCATATCTGTACATAAAAAATTCAGACAAGTGAAATTTATTTCTGTGGAGTGTTTTTGAAGTATTTTTTTGTGCTTTTGTAAGTTTTTGTATGTAAGTTGTAATGTTTTTCAGACACTATTTGTGCTACCCGCTTATATTTAACAGGTAGGATATTCTGATGAAGGAAGTGATTTTTGGTTTTCGTCGGGGTTATAAATTGTTCCAATGCTATGCTAAGCATAACTCCTAAGCTTCCACTTCAGTATCCGATGATATTTAACATTAACACGAACCGCTGTAGTTTTCGGTTTGTAAACATGACGGTAGCAGTTTTTGACGGGTAGCACCGACCGTTAGATAGCTGTTTAGCCGTGCTACGGTAGGAAAATCTGACGAGGAAGCACACATCGTCAGAACACCGGCCGTAGGCGTGAACGCACACTGACCAACGTCATGACGTCATTGATTTAGTTAAAAAAAACGTTGTTCAACTTTCGGTTCTTCCCTCGACTACTCTTGAAAAACATTTTTGTTGTCTGCCACCCGCTTAACTCCCGAAATGTTCCGCCACATTGCTAATGCTACTCCTCAAAGTGTTTCTTCTTCTTCTTGATTGAAGAATGAATCAATACCGCCACCAACTGGTAAAGAGTGTCTGCTAAACTTTTCTCCTTCTTGCATTTAGCAGCAACTCGAGCACATTACTGCCCCCTATATGTCAGGAGGACAAATAAAACTTTTTCTGTTCAAATTGCCAACCCGCCACAGTGGCATGTGTGTTGATCAAATTCACCCGCCACTTCAAATATTTACTCGCATTTGGCCGGTGGCGGGTGCTAATTTCCACCCCTGGTCTGCGTTCTGGGTTCGCCTCCGTATTTCCCCCCATAGATGCATAGATGCAACAGGTTTTTGACCACAACAGACAGTTAAATATGGTTACTTGTATTTCTTCAATTAGACTGAATGATCATCTTAATTCATGATGGTACTTCTGAGCGATAGGAGCCTAACTCTGTGTCACTGCAATGCTCCTAATTAAACTTCAGATGGAGCTGCTTTATAAACACGTGTTACCTCACTATGCTGCTAGCTGTGATGACGCCAACACACTGCTAACACATAATGACTGATTGTGAATTGTCATCAGAAAACGTTCCACACGGGAAATGTGATGTCTTTTTTGGGCAAAAACAAGGTGTGTTGTTTCTGTTTTCTACTCTCGTATTTATTTTTTCTGTGTTTATAATCATTCTTCATCTCGGCTACTGTTTATCTCAGTGCCTCAATGTTTAGTCATGTTAGCGCTGAGTCACGTGACGTTCGTGCTCTATGGCACAGCAGCAGTGGGAGAAACAAAAGGTGAGGAAAAGAATGAACTGATCGAGATGTATGTATGGCCTAGTTATTAAATCAATACTTTTTTGTTTATCTTTGTATCATCATAGGTGCTAGCCAAGCTGTAGGTCACCCAACACCAGAAAAAAACTGCAAGTGGCTCTTGAGAGCCTTTAATTTTTAGCCCTGAGGAAGCAAAAAAAGTGAGTGAGGCAACAAAAGACAGAAATAGAAGAAGGTATGGAGGACAGAGGAAGAGAAAAATAAATGATGAAAGAACTTGCATGATGTCAAAGAGGTAGTGAAAGAAGGAAAAACATTAGATGAGATGAATGAATGAAATGATAAGAAAAGAAGAAGAAATAAGAGGATAAGAGATTCTGTAGAATGATGAGAAAAAACTGATAGACTGAAGCTTGTTCACCTTCACACTGTCCTCATCCTGTCCCAGGTAGAGACTTCTCTCTGGCAGCGTGAGCCCCTCCTGATCAATCTACATAAAAAGGCACACACACACAGAAACAAAAGCCCAGACAGTAATTACATTTTGTTTTTCCAGTCTCTTGTCCTTTATGTGTAGCTAAGCACTCAACAGATGTACACACATAGACGGTTAATAACACTGCATGCCTAATATCTGAATAATTTATAACATTTAATAAATAATCCGTACCCAGGGTCGAACAATAATTAATCACACATATTAGCCAACATACAGAATGTTAGTCTCTTGTGAAAAACGTGCTTACAAAAAGGTTTTGATTTTAGTTTTGAGCCTTTACGTTTTTCATTGGGTTGAAAAATAAAAATGGTCCTGATTTGCTGACTATTAGTTTTAGTAAAAGTGGATGCGAGGGTTAGACTTTGCATGTAGCCAAACGTCTAAATGTTGCTTTGTCATAAAACAAACACAAGTCAATATCAGAAACTGATCAGGCACTAGTAAAAGTATCACTAATGCTACAAATGATCAGGTTTATGGTTGTGTACCACGTTTGAGAGCATAAGTATTTTCTGGTTTAGCTCAAACTTGCAAACCTGTAACTTGTTGCATATCTATAGCTTTTTGGTCACATCATTAGAGTATGCAAAAAATATATACATTTTGTCTTTGATTTACAAAACTAATTAAAAACACAAATTATTTTAACCCTCCTGTCAGAAACAGAATATTCTGTACATTATGCTTTTACAAATAGATGCTTGGCTTTCTGATCTCACCCTGATGGCGTTCCTTGAGGAGTTTTTATCATCCACATTGACAGTGAGTGAGAAGAAGACAGCCGTGCTGTACACCCCTTGTGTCCTGTAAAGCAGCTCGTTGAAGTCAGGCCTATGTGGGGCACCCTCCTTCTCCCACCCAGCAGCACCAGAAGGAGCTCCCACCAGGTCCCATCCTCCACAACTGTCTAGCACCTCGGTCATGGGGTTCGACCCCAGTTTGTCAATCTCCTGGATGTTGACACAGGATCGATAGAACTCCTTGACTTTGCGCTCTGCCGAGTTGGGCCCATGCCTACGAATTGGCTCCTGTAGGAGGCGCTGTAGTTTTTCCTCATTGTGTTCTCCTATAGCTGTGATGATGCCATAGCTGAGCTTGTCCTCAGGGATGCCGTGACGCCTCAACCAGCCACCACAGGCGAAGGAGTAGAAGTCCTGGCAGGGCTGGATGCTTGGGTCAATATTGGCCTGAACAAAGCGAGCTGCCCGCAGAAGGGAGCGTTTGTGTTGGCAGTCCTGTCTGCACTGCGGGTCCTGCTGAGCATCCAGAGAAATGTACTTGAGTGCCAACATGCTTCCCAGGATGACACACATGCCTGCAGCAAAAACTAAAGCTGAGAGCAGGCAGATCTCCCTCCTGCTCCACCGAGGAAGGCCGCCACTGCTGCTGTTGCTGCTAAGATCTCTGTTTCGACTATTTGACCAGGTCCCTCCCCTTCCTCGTCCCATGTGACGATCTAGGCTGCCCCCTAAGTGAAGGGTCATCCCATTGCTGAGGATATCACTACTGTAGCGACCGCCATATTTCACTTCCTGGAACTCATCATAATGGGCGGTTAATGAATATGTCTTCTCCATAGCAAAGGGGGTACTATATAACAGAAGGGTTTAGGAAGAAATATGCTAAAATAGTATTTATTTCTGTTTTCAGAGACAAACGTGAGAATTCTCATTACAGGGCAACATATAGCTGTAATGTCAAAATCCTGTATACTCTCGTCAAAAAATGTCTTCTTTTATTCTATTGAAATCAAAAGCTTGTAGGGCAAAACACCTCCATTTCTGAATGAGAAATCCTGCTTTTTCCACATCCACTTTCTCTCTGGTCTCTGTCTGTTGGTTCTTTCTCCTCCCTTTTTGCAAACAGTTACAGGTCACCTGTCAATAAAATAGAAAGGAGACAAAGCAGGGCTGTAACTCACAAGAGAGAAATTGAATCCACTTTCACAATAGCAGAAATGACAAAATAACGTCTGTTTTGCCACATTTCCACCCACTGTGTTTGGCTCTGTTTGCCATCTAAAGCTGCTCAATTGATTAGCTCTAGTCATCCCTTAGGGGGACAGCATCCCTTGGGTGACTCACAATTGAGGACAAATCCCTGGAGACAGTGAACAAAAAGCTGAGCATCAGCTGGGGATGAGGAGGTGAGACAATCACCTTAACTTTGTATGTGCCTGTCCAAATTGATGTAAAACTAATAATATTACGGATGAACAAATAAAATTGAAACACACATACAACTCCCCCCACCAGACACACACACACACACACACACACACACACACACACATACACACATACAATTCTTCTATTTTATTTTGGACTGGTTGGCAGTTTTATTGTTTTAGTGTCCAGAAGTAGTGAATGCACCACCTGGTATGTGTTTGGTGGTTGCGGTTTCTCTTTGATATGCTTTATAAGATGCAGGTGTGTGCTTAGTGGTGTGAAGACTGGCATACTAAAATCAGGATCATTGAGGAGTTTTGCCATTGTATAACTCCATCATGAACGCTGATGAACAGTGGGAGACTCCACCAAAAATGAAACCACAGAAGAGAGCTGTGGTGATACTTGTAACAGTCCCTAGTGACTGTAACAGAAGGAAGAAGGAGCACAAGAAGCTGGAGAAATACCAAGGTCTGGAAGAGGAAATGGACAAGTTGTGGAAAGTCAAGGCCACAGTAGTATTAGTGGTCATTGGAGCTCTCTATGCTGTGACCCCCAAACTGAAAGAGTGGCTCCAACAGATCCCAGGAACAACCTCAAAGATCTCTGTCCAGAAGAGCGCAGCCTTAGGAACAGCTAAGATACTGTGCAAAACCTTCAAGCTTCCTGGCCTCTGTTAGAGAACCTGAGCTTAAAGTAAAGTACAACTGTCCATGTGGTAAAATAGGGTGAGATCTGTCTGTCTGTCTGTCTGTCTGTCTGTCTGTCTGTCTGTCTGTCTGTCTATCTGTCTGTCTATCTATCTATCTATCTATCTATCTATCTATCTATCTATCTATCTATCTATCTATCTATCTATCTATCTATCTATCTATCTATCTAAAAATCTATCTAAAAATCTATCTAAAAATCTATCTAAAATAAGAAGTCATTCAAAACTTAGACAAGAAATAAACCAGATCTGAGAAGCCAGCTCTGAGCTGAAACTAAAAGCTACAGAATAATTTATCTTGCAGAGAACGGTCCTCCTAACATGTCTATATTGTGCCAACAAGCGCTATTTTTAAAGGCTGGAACTTGCAAGGAAAATATCTTTAAACAACTTATTTCCTTGACAAACTGCAGTGCGTTGCAGAACAAGAACATACGGAGGAGGAGAGGAGGAAAAGTCATCACAGTTCCTATTAATTCAATTAGAAACCTTAACCGCCCATTGTGTCATTGTTTTCAACAAAATATCAATGTAAAATTAACAGTTAATAAGCACTGATCAAAATGAAAATGAAGATTTACACCCATAAAGTCTCTCCATCTGTGGTGCGTCATGATGGGACGAGAGAGCCGCTGGATGCAGGAGGAAGCTGGCATATATGTGTACATATGCTTAGTGGTGTAACATGTAATGGCACTTTGTGTCACTTTATTCCTCCAAGCATCACTGCTCCTGAAAAAAAAAAAAAAATTTCTATCTTTTTACTCTGTGATTCCAGCTCTTTTGCAAGATTCATTTAGCTTTTACGACAGCACTGTCCAAGGACAGATATTAGTTTGCTATGTTCTGCTCAGAAGATTGTCTCTTCAGGTGGAAAGTAGTGGGTGTCCAGTATCTATATGATATTTGAAACTAAAGTTTGACTGTTTCTATGGAATATTTTATATAAATATTTTATTATAAATAATATATTCTGTAATAGATTGTAATTGCTTATCTTTTAGCAAAAGTAGTGTCTCATAAATGAAGTTTAGATCAAATTGTACTGAATGGCACAACTCTACCTGCTGCTGACATAAACTGTACTAAATTATTTGAAATTTAGTAATATTGCTATCATTGATATTGTAGTAATTTTAGGCTCAATGGAATTTGAAAACAACAGCTCAACGGAGGCCCATCAATTATGTCGCATGTTCTGCTGTTTTCAAGAAATATCATTCACAAAACCTATTTTTATAGTTACTATTTCAAAATAAAGAGCTATGCAAAAACACTATGTAAAGTTATACAGCCCATTACAAGTGTTCAGATGTGACCTGCAGTGCAACACTTGCTGTTGGTTCTCAGACTGGGAGTTAAAATTCATCATTTGACTTGTTGCCTGATTTGTTTATCTTTAGCTTTTTAGATTACTGGTACTGTAGAAACTCAACCATAGAGTGAAATCAGAATATGATGCCTGATGTCATTAGATGGTTGAGTTTATACAGTTTATAAGTGTTTTTGTCACATTACATTAGGGGGAAAATAATAACAGCAGTAATTTATTAGTAAATTTAATGCAGTTTTTCTACCTTTCCAAAACAAAAAAAATCCTTTCACATTGTCCTGTGTTATAATTATATTAAAATCTGGAACATTTGAAATATGCCAAAAATATTAAATCCTTCAGAGTAAACATAAACCGCTGCATAAATATTTCAACTCTTCTATTGTCATTATATTGCACTGCATCAGAAACTTTTTAACACAGTTTCCACCTAAATACATAATTTTTTCCACTAATTCCGGACTATAAGGTGCACTTAAAGGCCTTCAATTTTCTCAAAAAACAATAGTGCACCATATATATGTAAGAAGTCGTAATATTTTAGTACTAAACTACAAAGCCGCACGGCTTGAAGCATTAAGGCTCAGTTATAGTCACACTTTGTGTCGCGCAGGGCTCTGTGCACGGTGCGCAGATCTGAGCGAGCGATGTAGGCGTTTATATTTTACGCTTACGTCGGTGCAGTATTCTCCAAAAAGACGGGGCTGTTTTGTTTTGCTTAATGCGCCTTATAGTCCATTGCGCCATATATGACAAAAGTTTGAAAATGGACCATTCATTGACAGTGCGTCTTGTAAGCCAGTGCGCCCTATAGTGCAGAAAATACGGTAAATAAAATGTGTTATAAAATGCTATAAAGCAGTTGTACTATTACTTCACAGTTGATTCAATAAACATTACAGAAAACAGTAACGATACATAAAAAGCAGGGACGTGTGCATCCCCTGTCATCATGACGAGAAAAAATAAAAATGATAACATAAAATGAATATTAATATTTGTCCACTGATCTTTATGTATGACTAATTTCAAACATTTTTATAGTCAAAATCGCTGAAATTGCATATTTCCTGTTCAAATACAAGGGTGAAACGCGAGATGCGGCAGCAACAAGCCTCACCTCACCTCTGAATGCGCAATCCATCACAAACTGCAATTGTCCCGTGTCTGTTGCTGTATCCTGCATGTCGCCAATATAATGGTTTATATAGTCTGATTTTCCACAGTCTGGCTAATGTCTTTAACCATTTACGTTTAATGTTTGTTAGTGACATATTTAGTTTTGCTGAGGGGACATAAAACCGCGGTGAAAAGGCGAAGGGTGAGGCAGGCAGTACTCTGCCGCACTGAAGGGGGCGCACGTGAGCCAACGGGAGCTTGTTGCTGCTGTCCTTTTACAACTGATTAACTTATGGAGTCAACCCAGTTCAAGATGGCCACCACAGCTAGTTGACCTCAGCTAACACTAAAATGGCTACACAGTAACTTGGTCAATTTAGACAAAGTTTTCAAATTTTTACTATATTTGTGGTTAGATGTTCAGGGAGGGAACAAACACAATGAGATCAGAATTTTTTCTGCTAGCAACAACTTGTACAGTGGAAAATCGTGATAAATCTCAGCAGTTTAGAGCGAAGAGCTACGCTGAAACGTGATACAGAGAACAGTAAGGAGGAATGGCAGATTCTGGTGCTATTTTGTAAGAAGTCTGAATCTGAAAATGGGTGGAGAGGGCTGTGACAACCACAACATACTGCAACTGTCCAGCTGCCATAAAAACTCTTCTCATATCATTTTGTTTAATTTTTACCTGAATAAACCAAGCGCAGTAATTAAAATGCCTGCCGTAAAGACTGCCGAGATATGTTCTGTTGTCCTTTTATTTAAATACTGTCATGTCTACACCTTTCTAAAATATTATTTTAGCCTCAGGGGCTTTAATTCTCTAAGAAGCAGGTAAAAGAACGGAGGAGTGACATGTGGCAAGGTGGGCAGCTGTGACGAAAACTTTAAGCTTCTAATATTTTATTTTATTTACTTTTATTTATACAAGTAATTGAATTAAGACATGGGGTCTCATGCTCGAGAAACACATCTCAGAAATACAAGAAAATTTAGATATAAAATTATTGTTAATATAGTTCATTTAACGATTAAATAAAAGTATCAAATAAAAGCAGAATAAAATACAAATTAATAGCAGTCTGCACTTACATAACACCTTTTTAAATTCACCCCGGTTCTGCGAAGCATGTTATAATAGTTCTCATTCACCCATTCACACACACACACACAAACACACACACACACACACACACACACACACACACACACACACACACACACACACACACACACACACACACACACACACACTTATACAGTGTTTTCTATTATATGTTTGACATTCTCTCTCTTCAGATTTAGTAATAAAAAATGAAACAATGTAAAACTTGAACAAAGTTTAACTATATCTTAAAAACAGAGTTATCAATAAGGACAAATCTGTGAGTGTGAAGGAAAAGTAAAAAGATAAAGCAAGAGAAAAATGTAGCTTCTGTCTCAGGTGCTGCTTATATTGTTCCTTATTGAGTTTTTTTTCTAATATGGGTATTTAAATTGGTATTTAAATATTATAAACTTCATTTTGCTCATAATAGGATGATTTGTGAAAATGGTAGGCATTCCAAAGCTGCGGCATCACTTTTCACCTAATCTCAGTCTGTCTTACACATTTATCCTAAACTTTGCTGCTCAGAGTATTTTTCTTTTTATTGGCATTTTTTACATTTCTGTTTTGATTTCATTATTATGTTTTAGTTAGAAATAAACTATATATTGCAAATTTGAAATTATATTCATAGTCATAGGCCAGAAAGCATGTCAGAGGCAGTAGGAAGTACAGTGTCTTTCTTTCTTTCTGTCTATCTCTTTATTTCGAACAGACAAAATAAATATAAGCAAGGAAAAAAAAAAAAAAAATTAAAACAGATTGTCTTGCCCAATTGACATGCAATCTTACATTACCTGTTCAAAAAGGAGCAGGTAGAAGATACAACATCTTGTATCTTATGTCTTGCTCAAGGACACTTCAGCACAGTGTAGGGGCTGGGGGATGAACCCTCAGTCCTCCAATCGAAAGACAATCTCTTTACCTACCATGACACTATGACAAAGTGACATGAAAAAAATGAATTCTTTACATGTGAGGCCCGCTCAGTCATTTAAGCTGTTTTTTAATGGATGCTCAATGTTGTTTTCTACCTTTGGGTTTGACTGTAAACTAGTTCTGTTACAGGATACCTCAACCCTTCCTTAGGGCAGTTTGGTTGATGACATGACTTCAACACTGGACAATTCTGTAGTTAGAAAGGAATAGTCAGTTCATTTTTGAAATTATGTTATGTCAGATAGTTATCAAAGTTGGCTATAAAATGTATCAGTCTGCAGGGAGTAGAGTGAACTTTTGGACTGACCAGAATCGTGATCAGGCAGACGGATACATTCAACAACCTCAGGAGACATCCATACTCTGTCCGGGTAAGAAAACAGTAACACATTAAACAAACGGCTTCATGTGAAAGTGTAAAGGTTCTTCGTGTGTTTTTCATTTTCATTTGTTTTGTAACTGTTCTGTGTCACAGTTCATAAAATACTAACTACTGATAACTGACATCACTTCAAAAATGACCAGACTACCCCTTTAACATTGACTCTTTGACTGACAAATCACCCAGTAATTTTCAGAAGTAATGTAGAAATTTAAACAGCTTTTTTTAAGACTTCTACCTCCCATTGTACACCTGTTTGACCAGCTATTATGTCTTTGAAACAGACTTTATTTTAAAAATAAATGTAAGCTACCATGACATTATCTGCCTATCAGTGAACTACAGTTTTAAGGCTTTGATTTCAACATTTTAATTGGCACTATTTTGGTTAACTGAAGGTAAGTTTACGCTTTCATGAACATAGAAGGGTTGCCCTGTACACTTAAGGTTTCAGGCACATAAGGCTTCGCTTTTTAGACCCGGAGGCTCTGTCCACCTTCCATTTACAATCTGTGGAACTGAATACTGTGAACCTCCTGCTCTTTACATCATTCTAATGCTTCTCCTGCTTTGCAGGTGAAAAGTCAAGTGCAGGGGAAACTAGGTTTATCAAAGTGAGAAGAATGGGGGAAAAACTCAGAGAAATTCAAGGATAGTGTGTCTGTGGAGAGTCATTATCACTTCACCTTATCATCCATCAATCTTCTGCTTTGTTACACAGGCACACACACACAGACACACACACATAAACTATTAAACCAGGCTGAATTCATAAAAGCGTATCATGTCCCGTGGACTGTAGAACTTCACACTCAGATCGCAATAATGTAAATAAAATTGGATTGTTGTTCAAAATATAAAGCAAACTCTCTCTCTTCGTGCAACTTCTCCCCTCTCTATCAAATGTGCACACACACTTCTGTGCCACAACTCCTTAAGCTGATAATAAATTATGATACATGTGCACACACACACTCGATTGCACACTGAGTGGACATCCAGCGTATGGCTAATGGATTGGATCTTGCGGGTACCATAGCTGAGAAACGCATGTGTGATAAATGGCTATTTACCAAACATGACAGGGCCTAATATCTGAGAGTTATACTAACCATGCTTCTCTCTCTCTCTCTTTTTGTCTCTCTCTCACACACACACACAAAATCTTTCTTCCTTTCTTTCCATGAACCTGTAAATTTACCAGAAACACACCCCTGATGACTAGTACCTTGACAGTTTTTTAAACCTCCCCTGTATATCCTTAAAACTAAATAAAATCACTTATTTGTTGATGGGTGGGTGCTTAAAGTGTGATTTGTGAACCATGTTTTAGACTAAGCTGCATCTATTCATATTTGCCTATTAGCTGTTTATTTGTCCTGATTTTTTCCCCCTTCTCTGGAAACAATTTAGCTCTCTTGCGCTGTAAATCTGAAATAATTCCAACCAATAATGCAAGGTGAGATCGGTTTCACTAATATGTTACAACTTGATCTTATAGTAGGGTGTGTAAAAACCTACACCAGTGCACAACACAAAAAGTTTTGGTTTCGCCATAAAGGTTTACAAACTGAACAGAGTCTGTTTTCCTAATTTGTTTTTAAAGATTACATTACAATCTTTGTATAAAGGGCTTCCAAACCCTTATAAAAAGTAATAAGGTTAGTTGGGTGCATGATTCAAATTGTTGAGGGTAAAGAGAGGGTTTGACATCCTAATTAAGACTTGGATCCTCCCAAAGAAGGTAAAGCCAACAGGTTGAGAGTTTAAATTTATATTTCCATATTATGCATTATCATACATTCTAAACTTTATTTCTTATATTTAGACATGGTAGAACCTTATATTTTAGATTTTAGACCCCTTAAAGTAGATCGTACCAACTCATAACACATCCTCTTTTCTGTCTACTACTACTGAACCTCCCGTCCTGAATTTCTGTATATAGACACAATATCACCTGCAATCCAAACATACACACAGTCAGCAGGAAGTAAATATTCTAATTAATGAACTTATTTTTCTTTAGAGTTTCTAAGTTACATCTGAGAGTGATTGTGAACCTTTCTAATTTTAGCCTTTAAATTACAGTTTAACTAATATTAACGATGTGAGGCTTAGCTGCTGTTTTCCTTCGGAGCATTGCTGAACTAATGTCAGGATTCCCTTTAAGTAAACATCCTTTTCAAAATACACAAGTAGCAACAAGTATTTATCAATGAAACCCCCGATTTATTTGCATATTGGAGCCTCTAGAAGCCTAGAAAATAAGGTAAAAATAATGTTTTCAAGTTTTAGCCGTGGCACTTAGGTTTCAGTTACGTTAAGCTGCGTTTATTTGTTAGATTATTGACAAGTTAATTTCTTTCCTCTGTGGTCAGAGCAGAAAAGACAAAAAGACTAATTTAGTCATTAAGACCAACACCATCCCAAACCTGCCAACCTTTTGGGGAAAAGAAGCTGTTTGAAATTATTAGAAAAAATCAGACAAACTCATGATTGAACAAGTGAAATTAAACTCGCCCTATTTTTTCCACATGAGCGCTCTTCTGGACAGAGATCTCTGAGGTTGTTCCTGGGATCTGTTGGAGCCAGTTAGGGGGTCACAGCATACATATATATATAATCAGTTAAACCAAATGTTTAATTGAATATTGATTTATTTGTCCATTATGAAATATTTTTATATTTTTTATTTTCAAACACAGAAAAATGTCAAAATTATAAAAATATTGTTAATACAACAAAATTTCAACAGTTTTACTGTTAAAATTACCTGAAAGCTTTAGAGTCCAGATAAAATATTTGTGTAACTCCAACAATCCCTAAATGTAACTTCTTAGTTTGTTGGAATCACACAAATAATTTATCTGGACTCTAAAGTTTTCAGGTAATTTTAACAGTAAAACTAAGTAGGTTTTGTTGTATTGACAATATAATATGAAATAATAGAGCAAGTGAATACTGCTAGTTCAATCCAACTTACGTTCTTTGAATAAAATGTACTATTTAGTTTACTGAATGAAAACGGATTCTCAAGGTGCTTTCCTTACTTGAACATCTTTTCAATCCATTGCAATGAACTTCTGGTGAGAACATACATTCAGTAATTATTATTACTTTATGTTTGAACAAACAAGTTTAGTGGAACTATTGAACTAACTAATTCACTAACTAATTTGACTAAATCTAACATTTCATTTTGAGATAGTCGACATGGAACTAAATAACTACTAAATACTAAAAAATACTATAAATAAATAAATAAGAATTGCGTTTGTATCAGACAGGACTGCTTTTATGTAAAAAAAACCCACACTGGCTGGGTGTGGGCTGATACGTGGATCACACAACATTTCGTTCAGCTTTTTGTAGGTCGGACCTGAGAATACATGTTAAGCTGAGCAGGATGTAATTGCTGTAAGTTGTCTTTATGGCCAGCTTTTAAGTTTTGAATCAAATAGTTCACTTTGATTTTAACAATGACACCACTTTAGAATAAGTATATCTTTAAATGATGCTTTAAATACATTTTTTTATGAGTTTGGGAACACTTTATAAAGCATTCTTAGGCATTTAAACAGTTATAAATCATTGTTCCTACATTAAATCGGGCTCACAATTTTTCTGAATCAAGTCCTTTTATCTGTTTGAGTAAATGTATTTGTTGCTAGATGTTCAGCTTACTTTTTAAAGTAAAAAAAAAACTAATTTAAATAAATAAATAAATAAAAATTTAAAAACAAAACAAGCATTGTATCTGTAAATGCTCTTAGCGCTTGAAATGTGAGCTTGGCAAGTGAAGCTAAATGCCGGCTCACTATTTGGCAAAACACGAGTTAGTATTGTCCTTTTTATCTAACGCACTGCTACGGCTTATTAATGATTTATTAAGAATTTTTGATTATTTAACGTTCTGATGGCAAACTCAGAGCAGATCAATATTTAACTATTTATGAAGGATCAGGTTCATGACGCTGTTACAAAGACTACTCATAGATCACTGCTCTCTGATCATAAATGTCAAAAGTCATTTAAAAAATAAGTTGTGCGTCAATGGCTAAGTGAGCAACTTTTTTAAAAAAGGAATTATTTTAAAATAAACTTATTTCCTAGAATGGCCAAATGAGTTGTTGACTGCAGTGAAAGTGGTCTGATCAGCGTGAGTGAAACTGAAGGACTTTAAGGCTGCAGCGTTAACACATTAATTGTTCAAAATATGTATCTTTGGTCTGGTACTGATTTCATTCTTCTGATAAAAGTCGCACAAGGTTAACATTGTCTGAAAACTGAGCTGCAACAGTAAAAAATATTAAAATCATCAATACAAACTCTGCCTGTATTATTTATTATTCAACCCAGAATGAAGCAGAATAGATTCACCTTCAATAACTGTAAAACTCTCAAATTATTACCCTGTCAGAAAACCTTCTTTGTGGGCATTAAGATACTTCATTTTTCTCATTTAGAAACTCCCCGAATGGTGCTTTTATTCTCTGCAAACATTATCAATTTACTGGGAGAAAAGTCCCAGCTTCTTCATTGCAGTTTGTGATTATATTTGCTAGAACTCAGAAATAAGAGCTTAGATACAAGCCCTCTGCCTTTTTGGCTTCTTCTGTGAGTTGCATCACCTGAAAGCCTTCTATAAATGGGTTTATTATCCCCTAATCAGAATGGTCACCAAGCCTCCCCCCTATAAGCAGCAGCTCCGGCATTCAGAGGGTTTATCACCAGCCACCAGAGGCTGCAGCAGAGTGCCACAGTGCTTTTGCATGGAGTACAGATTTGGACACAGCTGAGAGTGCTGAGATTTTACTTAAAGTTGTAACCCCGAAAGCTTCCTCTTCCTCTGTGGGGCTGTAGGAAAACTATTCAAGAGGTAAAAGTTACACGAGATGAACTAGAGAGCTTCTAGAATATTTTTGTTTCTTGCTTTTTAGCAAAACTGACGAGTTTACTTTCTGAACAATAAATCACAACCTGGACAGTTTGGTTGAGATAATAGATTTACATTGGTCTTTATCTCCAGGTCAAATCCTGATAGAATCCTTCATTTCAACAGGAACCACAGGTTTTCTAAGTAAAAACATTAAAGGTTGAAATGTTAGTGTGCGTGCATTTTGGTTAAGTTTAGTAGAAAAATAACACTTGTTTTGTGTTTTAATAAAATGCCACGGTTTATTATGTGAATTTTCAAGATGCAAAAAAATGTCTTCCGCTGTTAGTTTTTAGTAGAATCTCCCGAAGGGAGGAAGACTTTCTGATCTGAGCCCCCAGACGCGGTGAAGTCTACTCTGAACTTTCTGGGACTGAACTGGTTGTGCGTAAAGACGCGACTGGGGAGGCTGGCGTGTTTTTACACAGATCTGGTGTCCTATAATCTGCGATTTCACCTGACAGCAGAGGATCAATTTTGTCTATTCATCCAATGGAAAAAATCCTGCAATAAAAGCAGCCACTAAGTCAGGCAGTCATTCAGGAGGATCACATGCAGCTGAGCACCAAAACTTCCAACTCCAATCACGAACAGAGAGAGACCATGTGCGCAGAGACACAGCAAACACAGCGTGACACCTGGAGAAATAGTGTGTGCCACTTGCTTATTTCATCTATGTGTGGTTCCACCCGTGCCACCACTCTTCATAATCCACAGACTGCAGACCCCCCAGAGGAGCGGAGTCAGAGGAAGCGTGGATGGATATCCACGAAGTGGAGTAAAGAAACTTGTTTAAAATAACCTTACCTGTGAGCAGGGAATCAGAAATCCCAGCTGAGTGCGTGGAAACACCTCTGCTGTGTGTCTAAATGAGGAGAGATCCACTACGCTTAGAGTCCAAGTTGGAATTATTCAAAGTGAACCCCCCTCCGGATATGAGCGCACACCGGGATCCGCGCTGCTCTCTGTGGCCGCTGCAGCGCTTACCCTCCGCTGTATGGAGGAGGGAGGGAGGAGAGGCAGAGAGGAGGGGAGGAGGAGGAGGAGGGGATCCCTCATTACACAGACACGCGCGCGCATGCACAGATGTTCATGCTTTCGTTTACTCCGGGTTTGTTTTTCCTCAGATTTTTCTCATTGTCCGCAACTTTAGGCGACACGGGAGGGATAGTCACTAAGTGTTAAAAAATATAAATCTACAAGCACTTTACGTGTAGGTATTCCTTATCAAGCACAACTCTTTCAGTTAAAAAAAAAAATACAGTAAACTCTTTAACTCACTGTAAATTATTAAATTTACTTTACAACTAAAAGGTTACATCCCTATGCCATAGGCTTTGTGTATTTGTTTGTCTGTCTGTTAACAAAATATCTCATGCACCACTGACTGGAAATTCTCAGAAAGTAAACATTTAATGTACATCTACAGCTGATTCTTTGGTGTCAATGTAATTCAAGTTGGCCCACAGCTAATTAATCTTTATCAACACAAAAATGGCTCTAACTCATTTAATATTTAAGATATTGATTGGCAAGATAGTAGTTCCGAGTCATTCTGAATTATTGCTCACTGCTGTAAGGAGTGGCAAAGAGAAAGCTGCTGCAGAAAACTTGACTAGGCCCGGCTACCAAGAAGCATTCTCTCATGGACCAGTTATCAGTTGTTGTATCTCAGCTTCTCCATCTCACCTGCTGAAGCTTGTACCTCCTTCAGAGAGTCACAGGTGTCTTGGTGGTCTCTCTCTATACTTTCCTTCTTCACAGCCACTCAGTTTGTGAGGACAGCCTGCTCTTGGTAGATTTATATGTCCCATATTGTTTCCATTTCCTGTTTATGGATTTAACAGAACTACTAGGGATGTTTAGAGTCTTGGAAATACTTTTGTATTCATCCTCTGACTTATACATTTCAACCACCAACTCTTTCAATTGAATGAGTCACTTTAACCCTCCTGTGGCCTTAGAAGGGCTTCTCTCCCTCTCTTCATCTCTTTTTCTTTTGAGGACTTCAGGAAGGTTAACGGGTGGGAGTATTTATGCAATCACTAATTTTACATTACATATTTTTAGTTATTTGATATCACTCTATATAAATTTGATGTCACTTTTACATTGACGTTTGTTTGTTTTTTTGTTTTTTTTTAAAAAGGCCAAATTATATTGACCATGTGTCACAGCTCAGGGCTCCTGTCATGCCTCCTCCTCTCATGCCAATTCCCTGCACCTGTTTTCACCTGGATTTATGCTCACTCCTCACTCTCAGACTCCGCTAGATTATTGAACAGCTTTTGCCCAGTAAATGTCCAGCACTTATCATATTTTCATGCCTGCCTTGCCTTTGACCTTTTGCCTGCCCCTTTTTGGATACCTTTTCAGACTCAGACCTGGAACAAAAACCCTTCTTCTGCCTTCTGGACCTGGCTTTTTGGATCACCCTTCTCTGGATTTGGCTGCCAACCTCTGACCTCCTGGTTCTGACCCTACGCCTGTTATTGGATATCCCCATCGGCTTAACCCCCTCATTCGACGCAGTATCTGTTCTTGTCACCCAGTGCCCAGAACCCCAGCCTGGGACAGAACCTGACTGTGGTGATTTGGGTTTTTTCCTGTGTTTTGTTTTATTTCTGTTTTAGTTTATTGGTTTGTGTTTAGTTTCTGTTTTCTTGTTTTTTCACTTTCTCATTCCTCCTCAGTCTATTTCTCTCTCTGCATTCCTGTCACGCCCACTCACACCTGTCAAAGCCTGCTAATCTTGTCACCTGTCTCCACTTACCTGATTAT
>NC_051431.1:33058676-33069457 GCF_001649575.2 Kryptolebias marmoratus | reverse complement strand
CTCCCTGCTTAGGCTGCTGCCCCTGCGACCCGACCCCGGATAAGAGGAAGAGGATGGATGGATGGATAGTTTAATTAATTAGTTTTCGTTCCTCTGATTATGAGTCTGGGTTCGCCATCGTCTCCACCGTTCCTGACACTGACCTGCTACAGAGCGTGAGAGCTGCTTTCTATACATCCCTAAACAAGCCTGTGTTAACCAATAAAAGGTTAAATCTTTGTGTTTGTCAACTCGTGCTGACTCCATTCTCGCCATGACTGATTTATGATAGCAGTAAAAAACATTAAAACATCCAAGGGGGTGAATACTTTTTTATAGGCACTGTATAACTGATTAACTTTTAGAGTCAACCTGATTCAAGATGGCAACCACAGCCAATTGACCTTAGTAAAAAAACACAAAAAATGGCTATAGTCAGTTTTACATATATTGTGCTAAATTTTGATGTGGTAGTTGTTCACAACCCATACTCTGAGTGGGACATCTCTCAACACTGGATAAGACAGACTATAACATTATTTTCAGGGTTTGACCAAAATGGCTATAGCTCCATAATTTCTCAACATAAGATAATCTTTCTCTAAAACTGTGGCATAAAAGGTGGGTAATATGCATTCCTTCAAGGAATGCTAAGCTTTTAATTACTGAAGCATTAATCTCTACATAGCTTGACAATCACGCACACCACACTGATCAAACCTAAAGGTGGACAAACATTATTATTCATATTAGCTGAGAAATTTTTAATACATTATTAGTGACACTCGGGTTTACTCTCACATACCGAAAACATGCATGTTAGGTTCATTGGTAAGTATAAATAGTCCTTGCTTGTGAGTGAGAGTAAATGGTTGTCTTGTTTGTCTCTGTGTCCCTGTGATGGACTTGCAACCTGTCTGGGTTGTACCCTGCCTCTCGCACAGTGACTGCTGGAGATAAGCACCAGGCTAAAAAGTGGGTAAGGAAAATGTATGGATTGATGGAATTTGAGTGAGAGGAATAAAAGGTTCACAGCAATATTGGTGACTCCTGTAGACTGGTAATCATCTAATCTTTCTTGAGTTTACTGATTTTTGCAGAGCTAAAAATGTTTTACACAAGGGTCTACTTTCCAAATTGCTACTTAACTACACAACACCACCTTTACCATTTTTGCAAAATGATGCAAAAATAAATTGAACTAAAGTTTCTCAGGAAAAACAACTAAACAGTATTTTGAATTTAGTATTAAAAACTTGACTTGTTTTTTTAAAGTTATCACAACCATTGAAGCCATAACAGAAGTACTTTAAGTGCAATACCTCTGATGATCTCTAGGTGATGGCTTCAAAATATCTAAGGCTCTAAGACAAGTGGTTTCAAATTTTTGGAACTTCATCAATGAATATCTAAAATATGTTAGTGTGTCATTATAAATTACTCATTTTCATTAGTATTTATTCAGTGTTGAATACTGGACTATGTAGAAAGGTAGCCTATGTCTGGAGGTGATCTGGGTTGTTTAAGATGGCTGAAATCACTGACATGCTGTGTGAAAGTCCCACAAGAAATTGTACAAAACAGTTGTGTTTCTAAATCTCCAAAACAACAGGGGGAGTTAAGGTTCCCCCTGACAGATTGTAGTCATTACAATCCATGAGGAGAAATTGTAAAACATAGGCCAATATTTTGTGCAGGGAACCATCCATGTCACAGGATGAAAACAGTAAATGAATTAGTGCTACTTACAGTTGTATTCTTTCTATAACCCTATAGTTTTAATATTTAAACATAACTCTATATATAATTTCTAATCCTACCTTTTATCTCCCACCCATAATCCAGAAAACAAGAGAAGGCTTGTAGAACATGTTAATGAAAAAAATAAAGATTAATTGTTTGCACAAACTTTGTTTTTACTTCAGACATTGTTTCCTTCAGACATACTAAATAAATTTTCCATATTATTTCAGATTTAGCAATATAAAGATTAGTTGTATAGTTAGAGTAACAATTCATGCTTTTGTTTAGTGAATGTAGTACTATCAATTATGTACGAATGTATGCCATCAAATGTTATATCAGATGATCTTAATTACAATGTCTGGAGTTTTTCATGTTTATTTTTCAGTGCAAAATGCAGAAGCACTGGTGAATTCAAGTAGTGTTGAAAATGCTATGAGTGGTGGTTACCACTTGTCTTCAGCTGAATCCTAGTTAGCACAGCTTTAGTGTTATGGGACACTTTACTTTTAATTTTATTGTCTCCTGTTTTTTCAGATGTTTTCTGGTATTTGCTTGCTGATTGCCACACATCTATTTTCCCTTTTGATCAATTCTAACTTTCCGAACTGTATAGTTTTCTTTGCCCACTGACAATTGTGGCTCTTCAGCATGTTCTCTAGTTCTGTATAAACCTGTTAGTCACTCATTCATTCAAATCAGGTGTGTCAAAGCAGAGAAAGATCTAAAACATGTAGGATAGTGGCCCTCCAGGATCAGGACCATTGGGTTAGATCTAGTAATGAAAACAGGCAGCTACTTCTTCTTTTTCTTTGGCTTTTAAGGGGTCACCACAGCGAGTCATCCTCCTCCATCTAACTCTGCAATCTCTGCAATCTCTCTTTTCTAACGTCCGTATATCTCCTCTTTGGCCTTCCTCTGTTTTTTTTCTTCTTCCTGGAAGCTGCATCTCTAATATCCTTCTATCAGTGTACCCACTGTCCCTCCTCTGCACATGTCCAAACCACTGGCTCTACAGAAGCCCCACTCTACTTGGCCCTCTAAAAAAAATGCATCGTGTTTCCACTAGCCAGTCTGATAGGTAGCAGAGGAGCGCCTCCTTGTGTTGTGTGTGTGTGTGTGTGTGTGTGTGTGTGTGTGTGTGGGGGTGTTAGTGTGCGCTACTGAAACTTGGCGCCATTTGTGGAGACAACGGAAGAGCTATGGACAACGTTGGCCCTGTGTTGTGTTGTTGCTGTTTTTTAAACTGATGGGGATTCTCCTGAGACTTCAGGAAGAGAGGCGCAGTGGAAGAAATGCTCTGGATGCAGCGATTGTTGCACGGAGTAGGACAGCTGTTATTCGCTGGAGATTTCAGGCTTTACAGCGCCTTCAGCTGGGGGACAGACGGCATAAACGTTGCAGGGTAAGCTAACGCTGTTGTTTATATTCCTACCTTCGCTCTTTATGCTTGCATCTGGTCACACCCACAACCAATAAGTGAACAGGAGCTAAGCTTGCTCCACCCATGAAAGCAGGGCTGGCCCGGCTGGCCCTACTCCGAAGCAGGGACCAAAACAGCAGGGACCAGCCTCGAAAAAACGCAGGTGGAAATGTGCGCAAAGCAAGCCAAGACCTCATTTGATGACCACCTAACTTTGCCACTTACATTTCAGTCTAAAGTCTTTTTGTCAGTGCCACGGTCTCCAAAACATACAACATTTTCTCTCCAGCCACTCCATCCTGTCTTGACTATCTTCTTCACCTCTTTACCACAGTCCCTGTTTTCCTGGACAGTCAACCCTAAGTACTTAAAGTCCTGCACCTTTGTGACTCTCCTCCTTGTAGCCTCACTGTTCCACCTGCCTCCCTCTCATTCACACACGTACTGTCTCTTGCTACAGCTGACTTTCATTTCTGGTCTTTCAAGTACATACCTCTGGAGATTCTCTTCCACCTGTTCTCTGTTCTCACCACAGATCACAATGTCATCTGCAAATATCATAGTCCACTTGGATTCCTGCCTGACCTCATCTGTTAGTCTGTGCATCATCAGAGCAAACAAGAAGAAGCTCAGAGTTGATCCATGATGCAGTCCCACCTCCACATTGAACCCATCTGTCACTCCTACAGCTAACCTCACCACTAACCTGCTGTCCTTTATACATATCTTGTTCCAGTTTACCATACTTTGCAACTCCAGATTTCCTCATACAACACCACAGCTCCTCCCTCGGCACCCTGTCCTATGCTTTTTCTAAATCCACAGAAACACAATGAAGTTGTTTCTGACCCTCTCGTACTCCTCCATCAGCATCTTCAAAGCAAAGATGGCATCTGTGGTGCTCTTTCTTGGCATAAAACCATCCTGCTGCTAACAAATAGTCACCTCTTGTCTAAGTCTAGCTTCCACAACTCTCCCAGATCTTCATTGTGTGGCTCATCAACCTAATTCTCCTGTAGTTGCTACAACTCTGTACATCACTGTTCTTAAAAATTGGCACTCGTGCACTTCTTCTCCATTCCTCTGGCATTTTCTCACTCTCAATAGTGCCATTGAATAATCGAGTCTAAAACCTCACTGCCATCTTTCCAAGACATTTCCATACCTCCACTGGTATGTGATTAGGTCCAACTGTCTTCCCCTTCTTGATCCTCTTCAGATCTCTTCCATCTTCAAAGCTTTCCAGACTTCATCCTTACTAACCTTTTCCACTTCCTGGTCCACAGTTTCTATGGCCTCTACTCTTCTTTTCCTTTCATTCTCTTCAGTCATCAGCTCCTCAAAGCACTCCTTCCATCTTCCCATCACAATCTCCTCTCTTTTTAGAACATTACAATTTCTCTCTTTAAAAAGCCTAACCTGCTGTATGTCCTTTCGAGCCTGGTCCTTCTGTCTTGCCAGTAAATACAAGTCTTTTGCGTCCTCCTTAGTGTTGACCCTCTTGCACAACTCACCATAAGCCTTATGTTTTGCCTTTGCTACCTCTTTCTTTGCCTTATGTTGCATCTTCCTATATTTCTGTCTACCCTCTTCAGTCCTCTCACTGTCCCATTTCTTCCTAGCTAACCTCTTCCTCTGGATAACTTCCTGCACTTCACTATTCCACCACCAGGTCTCTTTATCATCTTTTCTCTGTCCAGATGACACACCAAGTACATTCCAACCTGTCTCTAATTACTGTTGTTGTAGTAGCCCAGTAATCTGGAAGCTCTTTCTTACCCACTAGAGCCTTTAACAGTTCCTTTTTTAACTCCTCTGTCAAGATGTGGTGAGAGCGTGGCGAACCCAATTCGCAGACTCATAATTGAAAAACAAAAAGATTTATTTTTAAATAACAAAACTGCAAACAAAAAGCTGACGTGGCAGCAAAACTAACAATAACAAAAATCCAGGTGGTTAACAGAGGCGGGACAAAGCAAGGCAAAAACAGAGAGACCAGAGACCAGACAAAAATCAACACGAGCAAACAACAATGAATCGGCAGGGAGGTGGAGAGGAAGACCAAGTTTTAAAGCAGAGGGTGATGAGGAGAAGTGGGAACAGGTGTGTGATCAGAAGTGAAGACAGCTGGAGATGGGTGTGACAGGAAACCAGAAAACTACTGAGCAGAGGACAGGTGGATGATGACAACAAACATGAACAGGAAAAACTAAACTGAAACAAGAACTCAAACCGAAACAAGACAATAATCAAAACAACAAACTGAAAACACCAAACTATGACATCCTCACAACATTCTTCCTTCATCAACTTCCACCATTTGGTCCTTTTCTCTGCCTTTACTCTTTCCCTCTTCTTTACTACATCAGCCATCTTACACATCACCATCTGATGTTGTCTGGCCACACTCTCCCCTGTCACAACCTTACAGTCCACAATCTCTCTCAGTTACCTCTTCTACACAGAATTTAGTCTACCTGCATACTCCTGCCTCCACTCTCATAGGTCACCCTGTGTTCCACCTCTTCTGGAAATACAGCCACTTCCATCCTCTTGGCAAAATCCACCACGTCTGTCCTTCCTGGTTCCATTAATGACACCAAACCTTCCTATTGTAGTAATTTGTAGACCATTAATTGAGGACTCTGACAACAGCTAACCTTTAGCTGGCTGGCATCTTTTATTTTTCTCCAGTCACCCCCACCAGACCCCATACATGTACAAAACCCCACCTCTGGTACGGAACGCCCAGAGGACCATAACACACCACATCTCCCCTTCCCCAAAGTAGTGATACCATTTTAAATAAAACATGGACTACCTAACTAACAGCATACAGTCTGTCTGACACTTACAGATCACTGAAAATACTGGATACTTAAAGTAACATATATAATAACAATAACATTTGAAACAGGTTTTAAATGTTCTGCATTATTGGACATAATCTTTGAGCCACGCTGGTGCCTTCACCTCCCTCCTTGGATGAACCCTTTTCACATTTTCCCCCACTCTCACTTCTGGTGTAGCTGTCTGTTCTGTGTCCCCCACATTCTCTGTAGGGCTATGAATGTCTGGTAAGGGTGTGAGATGTGCCTTGTTTCGCCTCACCACCTCTGAATCGGTCTCCACAACATAGGAACGAGGAGTGTCTGCTTCTCTCAGCACCGTAGCCATCTCCTCTGTGTTTGTAATTCAGACGCGCTGACCTGCTTTTAGCTCTGGCCTGACCCCCGCTCTGTCTTTTGTTGTAGGCCAGTGTCTGTGCCCGTTTTACCTCTTTGTCCTTGTCTGCAACTTTCTTTTGGTTTGGCCACTGTGGTTTAAGTTGACTGGGTGAGAGTGGCAAGGGTGAGCGCAGCCTTCTGCCCATCAGGAGCTCAGCCGGTGAAGGGCCTTGATTCAGCAGCGTGACCCAGTATTCCAACAGGGCCTTGTATGGGTCGTGTTCTTCTTCAAGAGGCTTTTCACCGTTTTCACCGCCCTCTCTTCCTCCCCGTTACTCTGAGCGAAGTATGGACTACTGGTGACATGTCTAAAGTCATAGTCTGTGGCAAAAGAGGAGAAAGAGTTAGAGGAAAACTGAGGTCCATTATCTGTCATCAGTATTTCAGGCACCCCATGTCTAGCAAAAATAGATTTCAAGCCAGTAATAATTCCTGCTGATGTAGTTATAGATGTCTTCATTATTTCAATGTATCTTGAATAGTAGCCTACTACCAGTAAATAAGAGTCATTTTCCCAGTAAAACATATCTGCCCCAACTTTCTGCCAAGGCCGCTTAGGCAGCTCTGAGGGTATCATTGGCTCTGGGTGTAGCTGTTGGTACTTAATACATGTCTGGCACTGGCTCACAACTTTTGTGATTTGGGCACTCAGGCCTAACCACCACACCGATTGCTGAGCCCTCAGCTTGCATTTGGATATCCCCATATGTCCCTCATGCAGTCGGGCAAGCATTTCATTTTGCAATGTCTCTGGAATGACAATACGTCGTCCTTTCATCAAAAGATCACCATTCATGTGTAACTTGCCTTGGTGAATCCAATAAGGCTTCAGTTGCTGGGACAGCTCCTCTTGTCATGGCCAGCCTCTTTGGCACTGGCGGATCAGCTGACTGCAGATGGCGTCCTGCCGCTGATGGTCAGCTATCTGAGATGCAGCTAAGTTATCACGTACTGTGTTAATGAAAATCTGTACTTCTCCTTCCATCTGTGTTTCTTCTGTTGTCAGTGGACGCCTTATCGGGGCCCTGGACAGTGTATCTGCTGTGATGAGGACCTTTCCAGGTACATGTACTATGTTGTATATAAATCTAAGCAGTAACAGCCGGAATCGCTGAATCCTGGGAGGTAAGTCATCCAGTGCTTTTGTCCCTAAGAGTGCGAGGAGGGGTTTGTGGTCAGTTTCTATTGTGAACTGTACTCCAATGAGGTATGAACTCAGCCTCTCGCAGGCCCAGGTGACGGCTAGTGCCTCTTTTTCAACCTGGGCATACCGTTGCTCTGTTTCGGAGAGGCTTCTGGAAATGTAGGCAACTGGACGCCACTGCATATTTTCCTCTCTCTGCATTAGGACCGCCCCAAGGCCAAAAGACGAGGCGTCCGCTGACACCTTTGTCTTGGCTTGTGGTCTGTATTGAGCCAAGACTGTTGGTGATGCCAGCTCATTCTTGAGCTTGTCAAAGGCTGTCTGCTGCATATGACCCCAGGTCCAATCATTGTCTTTTACCAGCAGATCCCTGAGTGGTTTGGTGCAATCTGCAAAGTGAGGGAGGAACTATGCAACATATGTCACCATCCCCAAAAACCGCCTAACGTCTGCTGCGTTCTGTGGGACAGGCATGTCTGTAATCCCTCTGATTTTCTCAGGGTCTGGTTCAATGCCTGCTGCACTGACTTTATGTCCTACAAACAGAACTTCCGATTGTGCAAAGGTGCATTTCTCATTTAGTGTTAGTCCTGCCTCTTGGAGTCGCGTCAGGACAGCTGTGAGCCGTTCATCATGCTCTGTTTCATTCTTTCCTGACACAAGGACATCATCTGCATGGCATATAACACCGTCAAGGCCGGCCAAGAGCTGGGATATGCGTCTTTGAAAATGTTCTGGGCCCGAATTTATCCCAAATGGTAGCACATTGAAGCAGAAGCGACCAAAGGGAGTAATGAATGTTGTGAGTTCCCTACTTTCTTGTGCTAATGGAATCTGCCAAAAGCCACTCCGTGCATCCAATTTTGTGAAATATTTTGCACCATTCAGCTGTGCTAATGACTGGTCCACGGAGGGCAGGATATGTCTTTCTCTGCACACACTTTCATTAAGCTTGGTAAGGTCGACACAAAGTCTAAGTTTGCCATTGGGTTTTGGGACTACCACTATCCCCGCACACCACTCTGTGGGCTTCTCTATCCTGGAGATGACCCCCAGTTCTTCCATTCTTTTTAGTTCCTCCTTGACTTTTTCAGTTAAGGGTATTGGCACACGGCGAGGGGTTGTAAGGGCATAGGGGACAGCATCGTCTCTCAGCCGGATACGATAATCACCTTCCAGTCTCCCTAATCCTGTAAACACCTTTGGGAACTTCTTTTTGAATTTTCTCGCAGGGTCTCCCTTCTCCTCCAGTGTGTCAATCTTTTCCATTCGCTCCACAAGACGTAGTTCTGTAAGTGCCGGTAAACCCAGCAGTGGTCTAGCCAAGCTATCAATGACAAACACTGACTGAGTGGACTTTCTATCCTTGCTTTCAAGGCTGCCTTGAATCTGACCTACCACCGATAGTCTGGTATTATTTGGGCCATACAGCTTTTTGTGGGTGTGCAATAGAGGGCCGTCTCTTCTGTAGCTGTACATTCTGGTAGGACAGTCTGCTGCCCCTGTATCTAATTTAAAGGAAACTACTGCCCCATTTAGTTTGATGTCTGAGTACCAGCCATTGCTGTGTGACTTCACCTCACCTAAGAACAGAGTGTCCTGATACAGTCCCTCTTCCTCTGTCATCTCGTGTACAGGCTGCTTAGACTTACAGACAGCAGCATAGTGTCCTCGTTTATGACATTTCCTGCATTCAGCCTCTTTAGCAGGGCAGTCTTTCCAATTGTGTGATGGAGCCCTCCCACATTTATAACAGGCAGACAATGTTGCATACCTGTTCAGTTTCTGTCTCTGTTGTGCACTGCCCTCTGTCCTGCATGCAAGTGAAAGCGCATGCATCTCTTCACTGGGCTCCTTATTGGATACAGGGCCACTCGCACCGCGCAGCCAACCTTGTTGTTGTTTCACAGTTTCACTCTGTCTGACCCGTGTTAGGGTCAGTTTTGCATCCATCTGCAACTTCTCGGAGAGCGTGGCATCTCTTATGCCGACAACAATGCGATCACGGATCAGTTCATCTCTGAGAGCCCCGAATTTGCAATAATCCGCCTGTTTGTGAACTGCGGTGATAAAGCTCTCTGCCGTTTCTCCCGGTTCCTGTTTACGCATGTTAAACTTTGCCTTTTCAAAAATTATATTGTGTTCTTCAATGAAATGTTCATCAAAGCCCTCTTTTACTTTTTTGTAGTTCAACTTTTCTGCCGACGTTAGCTCTGATGCATTAAGGATATCCTCAGATTCATCTCCCATTGAATATATCAACGTATTCACTTGAAAAACCTCTTCCCTTTTTTCCAGTCCCAATACCTCTCGAACCGTCGGATCCATTTGGGCCAGTTTTGGACATCTCTGCAGTCAAACTTTTCCGGCGGGCTTAGGCGAAATCCCTCTCCGACGTTGCTAGCTGCAGCGGAGGTAGTGCTTTCCCTCTCAGTATCGGACATCTCGGATACGACTCAGTTATCTTGATGTTAGTTGCGGGTGCATCGGGAATGCAGCATAAAGTTGAAGAGTCACCACTTCTGACACCATGTAGTAATTTGTAGACCATTAATTGAGGACTCTGACAACAGCTAACCGGCATCTTTTATTTTTCTCCAGGTACCCCCACCGGACCCCATACATGTACATAACCCCGCCTCTGGTACGGAACGCCCAGAGGACCATAACACATCACACCTATCACCTCCTCATCTCCTCTGTTTCCTTCACCAGCATGTCCATTCAGATCTGCTCTGATCACCACTGTCTCCTCCTTGGGAATATTCTCTATCACTTCATCAAGATCCTTCCAGAATTTCTCTTTCTCTTCTACATCACATCCAACCTGACAAAATTCAACATCAGACCTTCTACTTCTACCTTCAGACACATCACCCTATCTGACACTTCAACTACATTCCTTGCCATCTTCTCCTTCAGAACCACTCCTACTCCACTTCTCCTGTCCTCACCATGGTAAAACAGCCTAAACTCTGTCCCCGATGCTGCGAGCTCTGCTGCCCTTCCACTTTGTCTCTTGCTCACATGGATAAGTTTCTCTAGAGAAACTCGCAACTTTCTCTCTAGAGAAACTCATCCATGCGTTTGTCTTTAGCCGCATTGATTACTGCAACAGTGTCTTCACAGGTCTGACTAATAAATCAATCAAACAGCTGCAGCTGATCCAGAATGCTGCTGCTCGTGTTCTCACTAAAACCAGGAAGATAGAGCACATAACACCAGTTTTAAAGTCCCTACACTGGCTCCCTGTAGCTCAAAGAAT
>NC_051431.1:33054139-33058386 GCF_001649575.2 Kryptolebias marmoratus | reverse complement strand
GTTTAGAGTTGCTTATGGCTAAATTAGGGTTAGAGTGCGGGGTTTTGATGTCTTCGATGTTTTTCTCTTTCTTACTGTTTATTCATTGTCACATGCTGTTTTTATTTTGTTTTTTAATTATGTAAAGCACCTTGAAATGCCTTGCTGCTGAAATGTGCTATACAAATAAAATTTGATTGATTGATTTGATAATACATCTACCATCCTCCTCTACATCATGTCGGCTAGCTCTCTACTTTTGCCTGTCATTGCTTCTACATTTAGAGTTGCTAACCTCAGTCCTGTACACTCTTGCCTTTCCTCTTCTACCTCTGTCTCCTGGCATGTTTCCCTTCTTGTGGTCTTTGACTAACAGTAGCACAGTTTCCGCCAGCACCTTGTTTGTCAAAAGCACTGGTGGTGATCGCTGTTAACCTGGGACTCAACCAATCCAGTATGGTGTCGCTTGGATGAACTTGCATGTTTGTTTGGGCAAAAGTGTTTACCGTTGGACGTCCTTCCTGACACAACTGCCACCATTTACCTGGGCTTGGGGCTGGCTTGTGCTACCAAGTGGATGGTTTACTAACTAAAGCAGGCAACTGTATTTTTTATAAAAAATTTAAAAAGCTCAGCATTTGATAAAAATAACTACCCCACTTATGCTTTGAACTAAAATGAGGAGGAGACTTTACTGACGATCTTGGGACGAGGAGTAAGACTCCATTAAAGAACTGATTCAACTCTTCTCTACTTACAATGACAATAACCTGTATGTTACCAAGTAAACAAATAATTCAGTCATTGTGTGGTTTTATCTGCTGGTGCTGATTTTATCTAATGCATCAAATGTTCCATTTTAACCAATAAATGCAATATTAGTTCAAAATATAAAAAGTATAAATTTGTAAAAGAAAAAGACACAGCCCTAATAACTTTTGGTTACTTCACCTTACTATTATTATTTTTATTTTTTTTAAACACAGTTTTATTAGTTTTATGTTTTCACAAACAAACAAAATAACAGGTTTGTACATCATGCTGTTGTATTACATTGTGTAAGTAGAGAATAAGAAGGGAACAAACAAAAGAGAGAAGAAAAAAATAATAAGAAAAAAAAAACTGCAGCTGTACTATGTCCCATTCACATCAAGTCATGTCTTCATTAGTCTCATGCTTTACGTACTGTCACAATGGTCGCCAAACATTAACATACATGTTTAACACCTGGAAATAAGACTTAATTGCCAACTATGGTGATAGAGAGAGAGAAGGCAAAGTAAAACAGAAAGGGGATGTTCACTGGTTCAGACCTTGTGAGATTTTCCTTTTTTTTTTAGATTCTGTCCCCTCAATACAAGTTGAGTCAGTTCTTCAGGTCAGTAGTTGAGCACAGGAGACCACATATCGATGAAATATTTCATCCAAGAGGACTGCACTAATCCTTTCATCGGGGAGGACCCTAAACAATTCTCTATACCACTCTGTAACAGTTGATGGTTTATCCTTGGTCCAGTTAATCAAAATGCATTTCTGAGCCAATAGTAACAATTTGTCACAAAGTTTGAAATGTGATTGTGTTAGAGTGACTGATTTTGATGGGAGGCCAAGGAGAAATAACCCTGGGTCACGGCTAACCTTAACACAAAACATGTCACTCAGCTCTTTAGAAATTGCACCCCAGAATCTCTTGATCAACTTACATTGCCAAAAATAGTGGTAATATGTTCCAATCTCTCTTCCACATTTGTTGCATGGGAGGGAGGATCGGCGATCCATCTTATTCAGTATATTGGGTGTTATATGCAGGCGATGTAATATTTCATACTATGTCTCTCTGAATCTATTACATAAAAAAGGTTGAATTAACTACATTAATGGCTTCTTGCCAGTCATCCTCAATGTATATTGTCTCAAGGTCTCCCTCCCATTTCTGTGCAATGTCCCCCACACCGAGTGAGCTGAGAGAGTAATGCATAGAAAGCAGAGATAAAATGCCTGATGTTTTTCGGTCAACAAGAAATTTCTCAATATCATTGCATGCAACCAGGCCAGAGGGGGGAAGACTCATGGAACCAATAAAATGGCAGATCTGGAGGAAACTATAGAATAAATTTTAGATAACCAAAGGGGTAACATTTGGAGGGGGTATAAAAGCCGTGGAAGATGTTCATTTTAATTAAGCTTATACACCCTATAAGTGACAAGGGAAGATCATGCCACCACTTCAAATCCCTCTTTATTTTCTTAATTGTTGGAGGGAAATTCAGCTTCCACAGTTCTGACAGATTAGGGGACACATTAATTCCAAAGTAAGAAAAGCTATGCCTGGAACATTTCAGGGGACAGCTAGGGGGCAGGTCCCGAGCGGTAGCAGTGCCTAATGGGATCGCTTCTGATTTATTAAAATTAATTTTATATCCTGAGAAGGAGCCAAACTCATGGATAGTGGACAGAATAGCAAGTATTGAGATGTCAGGTTTTGTTACAAACAACAGAACATCATCCGCGTATAACACTATTTTATGGATTTTACTGCCAGTCATCATGCCATGTACATCTTGTTGTGATTTAATGACCTCAGCTAGGGGCTCAAGCGCAGGATCAAATAGAAGCGCAGGATCACTCTGCGCGCGCGCTCGTCTCTCTGCGCTCGCGCTCGGCTCTTTCTGCATGCGCTCGGCTCTCTCTGCTCGCGCTCGTCTCTCTCTCCGCGCGCTCGTCTCTCTCTGCGCTCGCGCTCGGCTCTTTCTGCACGCGCTCGGCTCTCTCTGCTCGCGCTCGGCTCTCTCTGCTCGCGCTCGGCTCTCTCTGCTCGCGCTTGGCTCTGACAAACTGCTCGCTCGCTCTGCTCTCTCTGCGCTCACAACCCAAAGTTGTATGTAAATGAGCCACGCCACCAGCCAATCACAGACTGGCCTCCTTCGTCTTCTTTGTAGAGTTTTATGGCGGTTGGCAAAAAACAGTAAGGTTGCATTACCGCCACCTACTGGTATGGAGTGTGGCTCAAAATATATAATATCGTATTCTCCTCATCAATTTTTGTTTTTCTGAAAAAATCTCATTAAAATCTGAATACTTTTGCAGTTTGAGTTCCTTTTCCATGTATCTACTAAATTAAATAGTTCTTTATTTTTCATAAGTTCCTCCAAAAATATTCTCCTTCCTTTCTCATACGCGCAGAGTGCCGAGCGCACGGGGAGAGAGCCGAGCGCGCACGGAGAGAGCCGAGCGCGAGCAGTTTGTCAGAGTTGAGCGGTCTGTACTCTCAAATCAGTGTCACTGCGCGCTCAACCTGGTGGCACGCGCGCTCAACCTGGTGGCACGCGCGCTCAACTTGGTGGCACAATAATAACGCCATAAAGATGGAGAGGCAGAAAACTGAAGAGTCAGAAGGATAAAGATATAGAGATGAAAGGAAGTTTTTCAATGTGGTTGAAAAACAGCAAGATATTATGTCTGAGCATCAAGAGTAGGCCTGGAAATATTTAGGTTAGCTAAAGCTACTAATTACTAATAAATATCAAGTTACAACTTACTGATCAGTATTTACAATATAACAGCTGAGAGGATGGAGAGAAAGAATCAGGACAGACAGGAGAAGGAGACAGGTTGGACTAATGTTAGCTGGAAGTGTAGAAACAGCCACTTAATACCAAATGACTTATTTTAAAATATTGTTTATATTTAAAAAGTGCATTAGCAAGATGTGTAATTTATTCAAAGCTAATTAATAATACTTGCTTGACTATATGACTTGGAGGAAAAAAAACACAAGTAAGGAATGAACAAGACAGACGTGAGGTCAGTGATCAGCTGCTGTAGAGGAGAGCAGAGATGACATCAGGTAGGAATAACTCAGCTAGTAAAAACACAATTATAACCACAAAAACTTAGATGCCCAGGAGGGTTTGAACTTCTGCTGACCACCACTGTGTCAGTTTGGGAAAATTAGTGCAGGCAGACATGGCAAGACCAACACCACAGAGGAGAAAGTGGACAAGAGAGGTGAAGAAGATGATCATGAGGGAGAGGAACAGAGAGTTGCAGAGGAGAGGGTTGGGGCAAGACTTTACTCAGAAGATCCATCTGAATGGCCTTCACCACAGGAAGTGGGGGACTCATTGAGGCAGTACATGGTTGAGAATGACCCACAGAGATGTTCTGACGGGCCATATCCCATATCGGGTATTATGTTATAAGTCCATGAATAAAAAAAAAAAATTCACGTAAAAAGGTAAAAGAAAAAAAAAGGGGGGGGGGGGGGG
>NC_051431.1:33023158-33053704 GCF_001649575.2 Kryptolebias marmoratus | reverse complement strand
TGGTTATGCGTTAGCTCACACAAAGGGCGACTCTCGTGGAAGCTGAACAGTTTTTATTAACTCGCTGTTGTCGGCCACAGCTACGCCTTACAGACAAACACACACAAAAAACAGAGGTTATTTTCCCTCCCTTTTCTTTCCCAGCCTCCCCCACCTCCTGTCGTGAATCAAACCACAAAACATGATATAAATCTAACCGCAGAACATTCTACGACATGAATGTTATCGGTAATCATTTCTTGAAGACTTTTGCCACAACAACTGCAAAAGTTCGGTGACTGCCCTCAACCAGCTCTTTTCCACAGGTCGGGCAATATATGCTGCTGTGACTGTCTTCCCGCTTACCGAAACGCTGAAAGAGCAAAAACCCAAACTTCCGGTTCAAACGTGGTGTCGTCCAATCAGCGATTTCTCAGGTCTCCCACTGGGACTTACCTTTTCCGGTTTGTTAATGATTGCGTTTCTGTTTTTTGTTTGTGTGCTTCCTTTTTTGTTTGCGTGCTTCGTCTTTTTTTTGCGTGCTTCGTTTTTTGTTTGTGTGTTTCCTTTCTTGTTTGCGTGCTTAGTCTTTTGTTTGCGTGCTTCGTTAATGTTGTTGTGGTTTGCACTTCAGGGCCACCGTATGGATTACAAAGCAGGATGTAAATATAATGCTATGGGTAACGTGGTCTGGTTGTAGATGATCCTAGCGGGAAGAGACAGTAACGAAGTCAGGGAAAAAGTTAATGGACCCGGCAGATCATTCCCCTCTACTGGCGGGTCTGACCGTTTCCCCGAAAAGGGCAATTGGCCACAAAATGCCCCTTCTTTCCACAATAGATGCACTCTTTGGCACGAAAACGTCTTTGTCTTTCCTCCACAGACAAACGAGTGCGGCCCACCTGCATAGGTTCTCCTTCTGCTCCATAAGATGGTTGTTCGGTGACATCTCCTGTTCCCAACCCACCGGACGAACGTTCCCCGAAATGTTGTAGACTCCTCTCCCGCTGCCGTTCTCGAAGACGATTGTCTATTCTGATAGCCAAGGCTATCAGTTCATCCAGGCTAGCAGGTTCGTCTCTGGTAGATAGTTGATCCTTGATGATTTCGGACAGCGAACCCGTGAAAATGCCCTTTAAGGCTAGTTCATCCCAGCCCGCCTCCTGAGCCGTAATTCGGAAATCCACGGAGAAATCCGCCACCGTTCTGCTACCCTGCCGTAGTGCTAACAAACGCTTCACCGCCTCTTCTTGCTGCAACGGATGGTCGAACACACGCCGGAACTCCTGAACAAAACGGTCGAAAGATAGCGTCTCGATCGGGTGAGTAGAAAGAAACGCCTGAGCCCAATGCAGCGCACGTCCCTTTAACGCGGTAATCAAAAAAATAATCTTGGAAACGTGGGATGGAAACAGAGACGGTAACCGAGCAAACGCTAAACTACACTGTAATAGGAAACCACCGCAACGGTCGGTGTTCCCGTCAAACAACTCCGACGGCTTGATTTCCGGTTCACGAAGGGGAACTGAACTGACTGAACGGGGCGTGTTGACGACGGGCGGGTTGGACTGAATTGTGGGAAATAGAGTTCCTAAACGGTTATCGATAGCTACAATACGGTGGGAAACTTGATTTAACGTAGTGCAAGTGTCCTGCTGGACCTGATACAATTGTTGAATGAGAGTGTCATATTGGTCTAACCGGTGCTCGTGGTGGACTAACGTATCTGCGGTCTGTCCACCACCGGAACTGCTCTGTAGGTCTGGCTGGAGCATTCTGTCAGGAACCAGAGAATATCTATTGAGCAGTCCGGCAGCAGACAGACACAGGAAACCAGGAGTGTTCAGGTAAGTGATTTATTTACAGTGCAGGAGAATTATTTACAGGATGAACGTCGGGATCTGAAAGAGCGAAAGACACGGTAAGTATGGCGGAGTGAAAACGCGAGGAACCTACGAATGTTAAGTGATGGTTTGTATTTAAAGTTCTTACGACAGGGCAGCGGGTCCAACACTTGGAGAAGCAAGCAGTGGTGGGTTCGGGTTCCAGGATGAGTATCCTTCCAGTGGTGAGTAATTCCTTCCAGATGATATTGTGAAGTAGACAGACAGCCACGGGAGACAGGTAGTATGAGCGTTAGCAGAGGTCTCAAGAAAAACGAAAACCGGACTGGATCCATGGGGCAGAAGGTATTTCTGGTCTCTGCCACCGCCTTAAATACACCTGTCCTTGCCATTAGCCAGATCACTTGCAGGTGAGGAGGGCGAGTTGACGAGACGTCAATCAGTCGTCTGGCCACGCCTACCAGGAAGTACTCACAAACACCAACACACGATCCCCAGAAATCCACCCTCACCACAGTGAGGAGCCATCTCTCGAAGAAGGATTGGTTGCCGGCCCTTTGTGCCTTCCTTGAGCTTGTAAATTTAAATATTGTGCCTTCGTCTAAATCGTTCTAAATCGGTATACTTCTCTGTCAGAATGCCCACTTTTGACTCCAGCTCGTTCAGCTTGGGTCCCACAGCTGACATGTCATCCTCCACCACCGAAATATGGTGCTCCGCTTCCGTGATGCGCTCCATATTGGCTTCTAATTTAGCAGATATGTTATTTAAAGTGACAACAAGCTCCTCAAATTTTCTGTCCATCAGAACTGAAATATTCTCAGTAAAGGTTTGGGAGATGTCCACAACTAGCGTGTCCGAGTCGCTAGCAGGCGTCTCCTGTAGTTGAGCTCCTTGGATAGCTTCTTTGCTAGTTAGCATATTCTTCGGCTGGTTTGTTTGTGGCAGATTTAGCTATTTTGGGATTAAGCATGATGTCAGGTCGCTATATGGTAAATCTATGGCGTGTCAATAATAGTAAAAGTAAGAAAAACAGCTAAGTTGGCTCGAGAAGAGTGGGAGCCCAACGACAAACGTCCACTCAGGGTAACTGCTTCACGTGATCCCCCACTATTATTATTTTTCATGACAAACAACTCTGCAGTTTCATTTCCACATCTCAAGGGTCGAATTTCCTAATTACATTTACTTTGAGGGTGTTGTGTCACACACACACACATATGTATATATATATACATATGTGTGTGTGTGTGTGTGTGTGTACATATGTGTACATATATATATATGCTTTTTTTCAATAACAGATAAAAATAATATTAATATGAAGCAAACCAGGCACATTGGCCTGTAATTTGGTTCAGTGAAGCAGAGGATTTGGGAGCAGCTGTCAGCCTGCACATAAGCAGGACACTTGGCAAAATTATGCCACAACACTCATGGCCTACAGACCCAGAATTATAACAAGTAGCCCGACACACAGGAGAGGAAAGCAAAGAACCCTGTGCAGCTGGGGGTGATGCTGATGATGAACAGATGAGCAGGAATCAGTGTTGCAGTCTGATGAGGAGAAAGTAAGGGAGTGGATGAGAGCTGTTTCAGTCCCTCAGCACTTTGATTCATTCTTATGATATTGGGATGTTATTTACACACCTGCTGCCACCAGGGCAAGCAAAGAAAAAAGCTCTCTTCTGGCTCTAACACACACATACACACAGATCAGCCATGTAATTATGACCACTTGCCTAATTGAGTAGCGCTGAGAGGTATAATATATGAAGTAGAGCAGAGGTTTCTTCTCTTGCCTGGCTTGGCAAAGTCTAAAACTTTCAAAAAATATTACAGGTACTAACGTGGTTGTGGATCTGATCTTACTTTGTTAACTCAGACTTTCTTCTTAGATCTCTTTGAGTCTTCACATGAAAATGGGCATTCCATGAGTCATTTGTTGCTTTTTCTGCTCTAAGTACAATGATCCATCAAAGTAAATTAAGGAGAGAAAAAACTTCTTGCCCTGAGATTAAAAAAAAACAACAATTTGTTGCAGTTATTAACAGTGTTACCAGTTTTTTTAGACAAACAAACAGACAAACAAAAAAAATCAGGTCTACAAAAACAAACTCAAAAGAAGTGATTCTACCCTGTAGTTGCATCAAAAACTCAATTACTATGCATTATTATCTAGCTTTAACATGTATATATTGACATTTTAAAGCTTAGCACAAATTGCAAAGCTATTCAAACCATAACAGTCTTTGAAAGACTATCCTAAGCCCTCAAGCATGATTTTGTTATGACTATTTGCATCACTGTATTGTTATTTGTTTATATTGTCTGGGTATTTAGTTTTGTAAATGTTATATTTCAAGAAAAAGAGAAAGCCTTAGTATGGACTGCAACTCAGTTCCTTTTGACCGTTAAAAGAAACTTTGTGGTGATCTGTGAGTTCTGTTTCCTGGTGGGTGGGTCCAGCTCCTCCTCCTGGTGGAGTTTAGTTTTTCACACCTGCAGACGATGAGGTTTATCAGATGGGCATTGTACTTAAGGCTGTGGTGGAGATCAGACCAGTGCTGGAGCATTGCTTACCAATGTGGTAAAGTCTCTGAGCCGATCCTCGCGTTGAAGTATCAAAGAAGTTTTCTCTTACCTGTGTTTTTGTTCTTGTGTCCTCTAAGAGTGCCAGTCTTCCTGGATATCCAGTCTGGTCTAGTGTTCAACCGTTCCTTGAGCTAAGTACATGAGCTGCCTGTCTGCACTTACCTGCCTCGTCTTCGTCTGCCTCGTTCTGTGGACCAAAACCTGCCCTCTCATCTGGATGCCAATTCCTGGGAGACCCGTCCAACCAGACTCGCCTCAGATCACACAGCCCTTGCAGAACTTCGCCTGTTTGTTTTGTAAGCCAACTTCTCATAGCTTAGTATTCTCTCATAATATTCTTAACCGTCGTATCTTCTTACCTCTTCATTCTTTCCATTTCAGATCCGAGCTCCCCAACTTGTTTAATAGCTTCACTGTAAATAAAATCACTTACCTGTTCGCTGACTCCCTGTTGTCTGTCTGTCACCGAGCTGAACCATCTTTGACATCACTAAAACCTGACAGACTTAAGTTGAGAAATAACTTTTCATAATTTTAGGAAAGAATTGCTATAGTTTGTGCATTGCCTGCTATCTAATTTCTGCTACTTCCTCGCCAGCCCTCACCACAACCTAAGGGTGACCTTGGACAGAACACTAACCACTGATCCTCAACAACCTGGCTCTTTGTTGTGGTTCTGTAAAGGTCTGAGCAGCCTCCAAGTTTCTCAAAGATAAAGTGATGATGGGCCCTCCACAGCTTCTGTTCTGGTGAGACCTATAACCCTGTTTGATGAGAAAGATAATAAAAGAAACTATTTTGGGTCTGGCTGTTTCATTTTAACTGGTGCAAATTGATAAATGACATCTATTTCCAATCAGATGTTTCTTCAAAAACTAACCTGACAGTCTGGCAGAATTAAGGACATCTTCTGACCAAATTCTAAAGTGAACTATTTAACAAAAAAGTTTAAACATACAAGAATCACAAAGTATTGCGCAGATAAAAAAGTAAACCCCTAATCCTACAATCCAAACATTCTGTTCAGACTTTTTTTTTGGTTTAGATACACTAATAATCATTATTTTCATTTTAGATTATTAAAGTATCACTTGTTGCTGTGTTTTATCTTGATAAACCCTTGGTCAAAGTAGTTACTTAATAGTCATTCTTCAGAAGATTGTTCCTTAAACTTAGTGTTAGTCTTATTTTTGTTGTCGTCTTAATCGTTTATTGTTGATTCTATTTTCTCAATTTTTATTTTTGTAATAAAACCTAAAATACAAAATTTGGTTTCCTCATTTGATGTAAATGGTATGATATAGTTTCCTGAGATCAACTAATTTCCTCCTTCCATTGTTGAGAGCTGATAAATGGTGAGTTTAATCTCAAGATTGAACTGCCCATTTTCTACAAGCACAATATATTTTTTTCCTGGAAAATAGCCCACACAACCAACAAAGACAACTGTCATGGTTTTAGGTAAAAATTTGACTCACATGCAACTCAGAGAGACCACAGGCAGTTTTTATGAGTTTATTTACAACAAGGATAGATCAATGATGTTGATGGAAATCGGAGGGTATGAACCCAGAAGTGGCCACGGACCGTGAGGGCAGGACTATGGAGACAGACGGAAAAGGTGAGTAATGGAAATGGCTCCAGAAACACATAATCTGAGGTGAGACTTACTTGTTGGAGTGGGAGAGCCTCCCAGGGAGGGATGAGTGAGATCTGTGGTTACCAGAGGAGTTCCAGATGACATCACAGCGGAAATGTGAAACCAGTGGACCGAACACCAAGGAGCGCAGAGGAGGGCAGAAGTAGTTCGATCGGGTTGCAAGAGGAGCAGAGATCCAGGGCTGGTGAATAGATGCTGGAACAGAATGCACTGTTTCCATGGGAGTAACCTGGAGCGAGGAGCAAAGAAGCAAGAGGTAAGTCTTATATAGCGATTGAAAGGTAACATAGACAATGAGGCACAGAGGGCTAGACATTACCACTGGGGTTAACACTCTGGCGTCGAAGGACTGGCAGCAGCTTCCTCTGAAGCTCCTCCTGATGAGTGTGAATTGGATACCGGTGTGCAAAAGCATACCTGCTGCAGGCCACCCAGTCACCAGAGCCTCTAGGCACATCTAGTGGTTAACCAGAAGAACTGATGACATGGTGAACACAGATCCCAACAAGTATTAGCTAATTGAGCCAAGCAGGACTCATTCATGCCTTTGCCATTCTACAGTTGGGGAGGATGCTGAAAATGGACAAACTAGGTATTTTTGTTTAGTGAACAGAGAAATGACAAACTGGAGTAAACCTAAAACAAAGCTCTAATGGAGAGTAAATAATAAAGGCTAAAGATCCTGACAGGAAGACAAAAGTATTCCTCATATGTTGCAGAAAACTGTTAGTTATAAATCAGAATAGGCTTTTTGCTGCTTCTTAGGTCAAGACAGAAAAATCTTAACATTTTAACTCCTCTATCAGGAGATTTATTTAACTTTGACAGTGTTCCATTATGTGCAAATCACTTCATTGACCAAATAAAATACATTTATTACATTTATTAAATGTTCTAATATGTCCTTCTAATCTAATATTTACTATGTATTGCACATCTCAGCAAATCCAGACAGAAAAGATAAAAAGTATAGCTCTACAGCCGATTATACATCATTTACTTGATACAATGTGTTGCTCAATCCTTCATTTTTTTCAAAGGTGACTGCAGTCTAACTGCAGCTTCTTGGTGTTTCACAGCAGGGAACATGGTTCATTAGTGTAGCCTATTCACATTTCCAAGCCTATTTTTTTTTGTAGTTTCTTTTGCTAAAAATCATGCAAGTTAAATTTTAAAAAAGTGAAATCAGAAAAATTACTAGCCACACTCAAACACATCCTCCTTTATAACCCTAAAAACAGTGACTTTAAGCTTAATATAGCTTCTTTGCTCTGCTTTAGTAGGAGTGTTGTTGCCATGTAATGGGGTCTGATTACTGAGCAGAAATATTTATACACAAAGCAAGTGTTAAACTAACATTTGTCTTCATGTCAAAATGGAAGGTTTTTTCCTCGTGCATTATGCAAGAATCTGATATGCTAAGACTAGTATTTACCTGTCAGTGGTCAATATGTTTTGGCTGATTAGTGTAAAAAACACAAATATGGCAAACACACACAAACATAAACACACACGTTTATAAAATTTTCCACTTCCTCTTGACAATTACTTGAGGGTTGATGAGCTGAAGACTGCAACATCATTTCTGAACGTCTATAAATATCCTTCTGCCCTGGTTCACTTGATTCATCAAAGTCCCTAATGAAGCAGAAATCTCAAAAAGAAAGACAAGTTAGAGAAGGAGATTAAGATATTTAAAGGAGATGCAGAACAAAGTTAACAAACTCTCTTTCTTCTGGGATAACGCAAATAGAATTGAAGCTTTAGCCTCCAGCTAGGTCTCAGGTTCAGCCAGATTTAAGATGAATGGATGCAGTTTGCCCAAAAGGTACAACAACTTAGATAAGAAGAGAGAAGAGGGGGACAAAAGGATGCTTTTTCCCCTCTTGCCTGCTCAGCACCTGATCCGTACCCCACCCTGTGTGTCCACCCCCTACATCTTCATCTCAGACAGACTAATGAGGAGATGGGAGCACCATTTATATTCCTTGCACCCCTACTGGGACCCTACCTCAGCTGTCGGAGAAGCTGATTCCACCCCTGGAGGCGTTAAAATAGATGTGTGTCTTGTATTACTGTACACAAGATTTGTTTTGAGTAACAGTTATATATATATATATATATATATAGGCTATATAAAATCTGCACTCAGAATTTTAAAAACATTTATGTAACGAAACACATTTTAAGTTTAGAGAACAGAACTGTGGAGGGGCAGAGGACAGAATCTATTGGAATTTAACCAGTGATTACGTCAACATTAATTTATTTTCTTTCTCTTCTTATTATTATTAATATTTGTACATGTTCATTACTCAAATATTCAAAATTATTTAACAAATTTAAAATAAGGTTAAATTTTCAAACTTTAAAATTACAAAATATGCCCTAACCTATTTATGTGTAGTTTGACATGTTCATAAGATGCGTACGTGGATTTTTCTCCAGGTCCACCAGCTTTCTCCAACAGCTGCAAAGCATGAACAGTAGATTAGTGATTTTAAAATGACTTTTGAATTCAAAGTAGGGCAGCACAGTAGTTTGAAACTATGGTTCTCAGTTACAAAATATGACTAGCAAATGAGCAACAGACTCAAATAGAGCTGTTCAAATATCTCAAAGTCTTTTTTCAAGGTGGGGAAATGGAGAAATTTACAGTCAAATGGACTGGAGAAGCATCATCTAGTGATGGACAAATGAAGCCTCATGAAGCAATGAATCTTTCCAACACTTTGCTTTGCAAAAAGGTTCATTACTCGATGCTTCATTCATCACTCACTAGTGACATCTGCTGGTGAAACTGGAACAGCTTTGTCACTCAGTTGGATCAGACTTTCAAAAATTTGTAAATGCAATATTGTCACAAAGTTTTCATCAAACTCATGTTTAGTAACAAGGGAATCAATTAAATCCTACTTAATTGTCATGTTTAAATTATTAAAATGATTTGTAGCCAATCTAATCCTTGACCATCAGTGGTTGTGTTTTCTTTTATGTCATGGACTTATTTGACAATGAAGATATGTTGGACTTTAGTGTATTGGGAAGTGAATAATTGTTGGGGCAGACTCTGAATACTTTGAGCTTGAAACCTGCTTCCTGAAAAACAGAGTTTGTTTAAACTCATCTCTTCCTGGGAGTTCTAGTTCTGGTTTTTTTAATATTACAAATATGTATATCCCAGATATGAGAGGTTTTTCTCTTTTTTTGACGGCTCCATTTCAACCACTGCTGCTGCTGACGCGCTACCAAACCACCTACTACAACCCACAAAGCAACAGGGTTCATAGCGCTTTTATTTTGAAAAACGATACGCAAAATGAAGCAATGACGTGGCAGATGTAATGTGAGGCCTCGTTTGTTGTTGATCACATGATTTTGCTCAATATGACACAAGCTCTGAAGTGGGGCTTCATCGGACACGCCCCCTTTTTACTCTGTACACGCCTCGAAGCCTGGCTTCAGATGTCCCATCGCTAGCATCACCTATGATGCAGATGCTGTACTAGTTTGTTGTGATAAAGACAGAGCTGAGCCAAAAGACAAAGTGGATTGGCTTTTGTTTTGAAACTCTTAGGACAAGAGCCTAATGGCTGTCAAAGCTGTCACTTTATCAATTGGTCTACATTCCAACCCTTACCTGTAGTCATGAGCTATGAGAGTGAACAAATGGAAGAGGCTGCAAATACAAACCGCTGAAATATGTAAGCTTCCAATGCAAAGCTGGCCTCACCCTTAGAGACAGGAAGAGCTCAGAGTAGAGTTGATGCTCAACCCCATCAAAATGAGCCAGTTGAGGCAATTGTTTTAGTTAGTACGCATGATTTCTGAACACCTTCCTTCAGAGATGATTCTAACGTGTCCTATGAGGAGGAAAACCTAGGGCATACCCAGGAACCTCTTAAGTAATTACATCTGCCTCCTGGAAGAGTGGGAGGAAGTAGCTGAGGAGAGGAAGATTTGGTGATCTCTACTTAAGCTGTTACACTTGTAACCCAGTGTCAAATAAGTAGGAGAGGATGGATGGATTATTATAATATATTGATGGATAGATAAAGTAAATGATAATGATTTGTAATAATGTCTCAAAAAAAAGAACAAAATATTTTTTGTGCATTTGATGTCCACTGGCATTTGACCTTTCCTTTAATGCTTTTGTAGGGCTAAAAATAAAAAACCAAAAAGATTGTTGACCAAATTACAATTCCCCCATGCTTTACAGATAATGACCCCATAACGTTTTGCCCATTTTTCTATCACTGCAAGACCAAATAGTTCACTTCAATATATAGTAAATCTCACACAAAGATAGACCCAACAAAACAGGAAAGAGTGAGTTGTTGAGCAAGAAGGTAATTGTATATTCATGTAAGAAATTTCACTTTAATTGAGCTTGTAAGATGTGAGATGATCATGTGCTGAAGCATCTGTACATTAAAAACATGTTTTTTTCTGTTTAAACAGTAATTAAACTCAGGTTTTTAAAATATATGTATGCTTGTCCATGTTTGTCTGTGTGGCAGTGTTTTGAACTGAATGGCTGAGGATTTTCAGTTGCAAAAAGTAAATAAATAAAATGTAAACCATAATGAAGATGGACAAGAACTTGGCTCTTCATCAACTTCCTTTTTCCTTCCTTCTTTGTTCTTGTGTACATCATTCTTTTCCTTTCCTTTGAGTCCTCATTTTGATTGTTTAGCCAGTGACAATGTAGGTAGAAAACAGATCCCAGAAGTATATTAGTGTGTTTGATTTGTTCTGTCAGCCAGATGTGTGTAGGTGGTGTACATATGAAATATTTTGTTTTTTTAATCTCATGAACCAGTTGTCCAAATTTAATTAACCTCTTACAAAGCATTCCTTGGTAGTGTGTTTACAACTGATAATACTTTTAAGTCCACTCAATTCAAGATGGCAACAACAACTACACTATATTGCTAAAAGTAAAAGTATTCATTCGTCTCTCCTCACACACTTACACATACACATACATACATAAATACACATGAACTTAAGTGACATCCCATTCTTAATCCATAGGGTTTAATATGATGTTTTCCCACCCTTTGCAGCTATAACGACTTCAACTTTTGGAAATTTTTGACGATTCTTCCAGAACCCCATTTGTGAGGTCAGACATTGTGTCAGGTTTAGGAGAGGGGGGTCGAGGATTTGGACCCAGAATGACAAGAACTCAAAAATAAACTAGTTTATTAATAAGAAAACAAAAGGCTTTCATGGCAGCAAAAACTAATAATGGACAATGGAGATAAGAAAAATATGTCCGCCTTCGCTAAGAGCAGGAGGAAAAAAAAAACTTAAAATAAAATAAAAGTACAGAAACATAAATGAAAACAATACACCTAAGACTGCAGATTACTGAAAAGTTAAGTACAAAAACTCAAATCCTAACAGAACCTCCCCTCAAAAGACAGCCACTGGCATCCCAAAAAACAAATTACATCTGACTCTGAAGAGTGGAGGGGGAAAACTGGACAGAGGGACTGAAATAAAACAAGAAACAAACAAAAAAAACTGGCAAAAGGTTAGGGGTAACAAGGAAAAAACTAAGAAAACACAAAAAGTCTTAGATGAACGACATAGTACATCCAAGCACAGGTCAGATTGTGACGGTTTTCTTGGTTTAACTATTTTTACTTATTGTTTTCTAAGGGGTCCCAGCCAGGTATCCCTCCTGACAAATAGTTTTTTTAATCCAACACACAAGGACCAACACTACAAGGTGGAGACCCTTTGGTACGTAGAATGACAAAAATAAACACAATTTTACACATAAGACATTTCACAAAAATGGCAGTTTTTTCAGTCTTGTATTTTGTATTGTCCATGAATAAATAATCACAAATCCCCTCCCAAAAAAGCAAAAAACTAATGTGCCCTAAAAAAATTTATGTGACCGTTTTCTTCTCACAGTCTGCCAGGCGGACAAAAATGGCTCCTGCACAAAGTGCTCCACAGCAAGAGTCGTTATGAGGTTGTGACGGTTTTTTCTCTGCAGAGTCAGGAAACAGCTTTTTTGTTGTAGGAGTAACTTTTACTCCAGTGACGTCACTGGCTGCCAGGATTTCCGGCCCGCTACATAGGAGTATCTGGTGCACTGATGCCAACACACTTCGTTTTGTTTTGTTTGTTTTTTCGGTCCCACGGATTTGTAGCCACTTAGCGAGACAGCAAAGTGTTAAGGAGCAGACGAGGGGTTTTACAGCTTTGAAGTTATGTTAATAACTTCTGCAAAGAAGGTCAACGCTGCTGAAATGGTGGCGGATGCTTCCTCTCACACCTGAAAGGGTACTGACATTTTACCCCTGAGTAAGGAAGCCATCTTGAATTAGTCAACCAACCAGGTGAGTCTGTTGGGAGACCAGGTGTGAACAGGGCATGTCTGACAGTGTGAGAGGACGGGAGGGGCCGCCCCTGGAACCATCCACACAGGAGCCAGAGTCCGGTAGGATGGACTGATGGCACCTGGGCAGCCTCGCAGTCAGAGGTGGAGGGAAGGGTCCATGGCAGCACCTTCTGATTATTGACAAGAGTATGAACGATATATGCGTTCACATCAGCATCTCCAAAAGTCTCCAATAACACCAGAAAAAGAGCTACATTTCCTGCTAGTCATTTTATTGGCCACCACTATAAATTTGTTGCCCCCCCNAGAGACAAAGAGGACACATTAGACACGCACAAAACATTCAAAACAACTCTTCCTCTAACCTCTGCTGACGCCTCAGGTCCAGCTGGACTCTTCAGAACAGGATCTGGACTGAGCCTACAGGACTTTTTGTTTAAATAAACAAAGACTCCGCTGTTACAGGTGAAACCCAGTATACAAATGTCAGTTGAAACATTTATTACCATTATCCACATCTGATGATGCCCATCCCCCACTGTAGCTTCCTCCTCCTCTCAGAGCTTAACTCGGCTCCTGGTGCCCCAGATTACTCAGCCAATTAGGATGCAGGCAGAGCCTCCACACGCCAAGTGAGAGTGTGTGCTACTGTGTGTGTGTGTGTGTCAACACGAGGACTCAGGATGACACAGATCAGGACTGAAGAACTCCCAACATTTAAAGCCCACAAACATGCGACTGGTGCCACCCTGAGTGATGCTGAGCTCCATGAGAGCTGATCATCAGAGAGCGCACGCACGCACACACACACACACACACACACACACACACACACACACACACATACACACACCTTAACAAAAATATAATTTGCAAACTTCTGCTGAAGTACCCCCCATAATTGGAAAACTTGTTTTTGCAACAAATTTAGTTAATCCCCCTGAAGATCTTTGGGAATCCTTGAACTGAAGTTGAAACTGCTGCCATAAACAAGGTGAACTCCAGAAACTCAAATAACACACTCATTACCCATGAGCCTCTGCTGCAGCGTTCAGTAATTGTATAATTACAATGTTTTCTGAAAAACTCTTGGGAACACTTCTGAAAGTCTTAAAGTGCAAGGAAAATTTGCACAAACACAAAGCCACACTCAACACTGTGTATTTATTCCCTGCACACGTAAACATCTGCATAAACAAATAAACATTCACGAAAATGAAGAACTCATCAAAGTCCAACAAAATGCAGCAAAAGAACATGTTTCTGTAAAACCCTGGAGTGTTTTTTGTTACATTCAATGTCCAAGGCTCTTCATACAAAACTAACAATAATGTCCTTTCATGTGTCCCCTCCCAGTCCCCCTTTTCCATTTTTTTTTCAGTCTCAAGTGTCAGAAACCCCATTACAGTAATTAAGTCAGTAGACTCTCAAAGACTTCTACTTCAAACAGCCAGGAAGTATGGGAAACATGGATGGGAAGAGATATGATTGGAAGAAAAGAGATGGATGGAGAAAACCTCCACAGTTTGGAAGAAAGAGGGTGGAAAGACATAAAGATGAAGAGGAGGAAGAAGTTGAGCAAACATGCTTCACAGCACAAGAAAGTAAAGTACATGGAAAGTCACAACAAGCAACTTTAAGGTTTACATGTAGCCTTTTAACTTCAGTAAATTAGCAACACATTAGTTTTGAAATGTTGCTGTAATTAGTATAAACAAATGAGACAATTTTCCACTTGACTGGTGGCCCCCACCAGCCTCTACATTTACCTCAGAACATTACTGATTGTTAAATGGATTCACAGCACAAAACAGGAATGCACCAGCCTTCATTTTGTGAGATCCTAGTCTCAACTTTTTAAAAGAAGTATTGTAATTTGTTTACTCATGTTACTGAAAAATGATCTAACTTTGATTTAAAATAGTATTTCAATGTTTAGAAAAGCATCACATCTTAATCCAACTTAAATGATCTATGCAGTATTGTGAGATCTTGCAAGATGTGTTAGTTCTCAGAGTGAATATCAATTACTACCAAATGAAATTAAAGCTAATTTTATGTTGAGGAATGACAAAGTTGTAGCCATTTTGGTCAATCCCCAGTATCTATGTTATGCACAATCTTGTGATATTGTGCAATGTTACACGTCACATGTGTTGTGAATGACTTGCAGCTACAACCGCATCAAATTTTAGCTCAATATTTGTAAATGCAGTTATAGCCATTTTTATGGTGGCTAATATCAATTAACTACTTGATTTGAATTGATTTCAAATGAGAATAAGTTGTAGAAGTACAGGCAGTGATTACTTTCTTTAAGTTTCGCTAAAATCCATCCAGTGATTCAAGAGATAGTTTGCTAACAGGCAGACAGTTTTACTCTAGCAGGTAATGCAAAGTTTTAAACAAAAATGAAGGGCAATTTGAAGCACTTGGAGTATAGATTGGGCATGACTTTCAGCGACTACCACAAGTTTTAGCTCAATAACTGCAAAATTGATTAAGTTAATGCAGTTTTTGTGATGGCTAATATTGATTAGCTGTGGCAGCCATGTTAAATTAGGGTGACAAAAAAAAGCCTAATCAGTTATAAACGTACATAGAATCGGTATTGTATGTAAAGATATGACACAATGTTTTCAGTTCAATTTAGTTTATTTTTATAGCACCAAGTCACAGCAAAAGTCGGGGGGCTGTATTGTTGCAGGAAAAACAAGGAAGATACGTGAGATGTGGTCTGTCGGCAGGCGGGCTCTGGTCTGAGCTACCAGCGTGCTGCCACACCCAGCACTCACCTTGGGAGACACTCCCTCTGCTGGTGACTTTTGGGAATTATCACTACAACCCCAACTCAAATCAGTGCATACAATATGGCGATGGGACCTTCTTCTTAACCAAAAAAAAACCAAACACAAATTACATTAAAATGTGACTTTACATTTAAGAGCATTATATAAGCCTACAGCACCATAACTAAGGGATAGCTCAGGAAACCCAAGCCAACTCTAAATATGGGATTTATCAAAAAGTAAAGTCTTTACTGTCAGAGGTAACAGTAAAGTAAAAGTAGACAGCTTGTCAGCCTCGCAGACAGAAACTGGAAGTTGGTTCCACAAGAGAGGAGCTCTGCCTCCCATTCTACATTTAGAAACTCCAGGAACCACAAGTAATCCTGCAGTCTGAGAGCGAAGTGCTCTGTTAGGAAAATATGGAACAATGACATCTTTAATATAAGATGGAGCTTGGTTGTTGAGAGCTTTGTGTGATAGAGGTAAGATTTTAAATTCTATTCTGAATTTGACAGGGAGCCAATTGAGAGTTTTGTGCCCAAATAATGCATTTGGGATGCCATTTAGCTATTATCACACCAAATTGTAGCTCAATATCTGAAAAATTGACTGAGTTATAGCTATTTTTGTGTCAGTTGGCTGTGGCAGCCATTTTGAATTGGATTGACTCCAAAAGTTAATGAGTTGTAGATGTACAACCAATGATGGTTGCCTGAACGTTTCATTAAAATGTCAAGTATTTCATGAGATATTTTGTTCACAGAGTTGACTCTAATAGTTAGTGGCAAAGTTTTAAAAACAGATCTTATTCAATTAGTTAGCACATAGATTATGTTTTGGGGACGAGCCTCACCTACAACTACACTAAAACCAAATTTAAGTTCAGTATTTCTAAAACTGGCTGAGTCATAGTGATTTTTGTTTGCTAACATTGCTTATCTGTGACTGCTAGTTTGAATGGTATTGACTTCAAAAGTTAATAAGTTGTAGATGTTCATCTTGTGATTACTTTTTGAGAGTGTCATTTAAAACTGTGCACTGGTTCACAAGCTATTTTGATAATGGTACAGACAAACAAACACACACACATAGACACGGGCAAAGACATTATTGCTCTGCTTTCACCTTTGGTGTTGAGCAACAAGGAGTTAAGCTTGCTCCCAACACCCCAAATCTAAAGGGAATACTAGAGTGCCTTACCAGCTCTTTACTTACAGTGGTCTTCTCATAATCATTTGTACAAAAAGAAGTGGTCAATGCTGCTGTTCTTGTTTATTAATTCTTACCGATTGGGCAGAGAATTGAGCACAGTGCCTCATCACTGTGTGTGTGTGTTCAAGTCCTAAACACAGGCATGTCATGTTACTACCTCTAATGTGGCTCAGACGAGTTTAACCCCCCAGTTCCACCTCCACGGTCGCAAATAGAACACCACTGTTCAATAAATAAGTTCAAAGAAATGTGTGAAAAGAGTTAATGTCTCATACACAGAAACACTTCTCATGAGCTGTCTGAAATGCTGTAAATTTCCAGGTAATTTACTTTCCACCTATAAGCCTCTGTGAGGATGTCAGTGTGTGCTACTTTCAGCTCAATGCAAATGTCCGTATGTTAACATGCTGAAAACTGACAGTGATGAGGTTGACAAAAGTTAATCGGCGGACCCGGTAGTTCAGCCACAACACAGGAGTGAAAGATTAACACGTCTTTATTTTTTGACAACCCGAGAGCGACAAGCAGCCGCGGGGTCCCCGGTCGTCGTTCTGGGAGGAAGCGAGACGAGGAGAGGAAAGCAACACTCGTGGAACGATCGCCGAGAGCAGTCCAGGAGTGCGGACCACTGCTGGCAGCAGGTAGGTCGTTGGGGAAAAGGCAAGCTCGAGGTTGGACGGGCGGGGGTCAAAACCAGAAGATCCGAGAGCCAAGTATGAAGCCGAGGGGGCAGGCGAGGGGTCCAAGTCCGAGGCACAGGCAGGGGTCGATGTCCAGTAATCCAAGATCCGGCTTGAGTCCGATGAGGGTGAAGCGAAGGGGTGAATCCAAGAAACGTGAGCAAGGTCGAGGCACAGGAAGTCAGTCCGAGATCGCTGGAGAATTACTGGCTGGTGGGCTTTCATAATCTGGCACTGAAAGAGAGCTGAGGAAGAGTATATATAGGGCGAGGCCCAGGTGTAGGAAGTGCAATCAGGAAAGGGGCGCAGGTGACAAGCATGAACATGATTACAATTGTGACATGACGAGAGGCAGGCAAACGTGATCATTACAGAGGTATTAAGCAACAAGTAAAGCTAAAACTGGTGGAAGTATCTATATTTTAGCATATTTAAAAATAGGGGAGACTGAACAAATCAAAATTTTGACTTGATTATAACACATAAAAAGGTTAAAAGATCAGAGAAGTGGTGCAGAGTTTACTGAGAAGTAAAGGTCTGAACCACATGTATTTAATACTTAGTTATTAAGAAAAACTTAAAACTTGAGTTTTAAATTGAGATGTATTAATTTTTTTGTAGTACTTGAGCATTATGTACAGTAGCAGCCTCTAAATAATTACTTTATACTAGTTGACAATGACACTAAAGCTTCTCGTCTTATCTTACAAAATGATATTTAAGGTTAGCTGTATGTGAGATTTGGTTCAATTCAGTTTATCTGTATAGTTCAAGGTATTAAAAAAACAAGTTTAAATCATAAATCCAATTTAGTCCAAAACAGATCCTGAATAAAAACCAAATATAGTGAATTGATTCCAATTAGAATACAATAAATTTAAATACATTGCAAAATAAAAGTAAACGTTATCTGTTTAAGGAAGCCAGCAGATTGTGTTGAATCTTCACTTCATTGCAGTCTCCCATCCTGAGCAGCACAAAGGCGACAGTGGAAAGGAACAACTCCCATTTAACAAGAAACATCCAGCAGAACCAGGCTCAGGATGGGCAGACGTCTGCTTCGACCGGCTGGGGTTAGAAAGGACAAGAAAGAGATACAGACAAACACAGAATTGGTTCGGGTGTAATTTGAAAAACAAAGAAAAAAATATTAATGGCAGCAATAAATACAAATACAAATGCTGGGAGTAGAGAATAAAGAAAGCAGAGTGAGGACATGTGGCCAGTTTGTCCTCCAGCCTATAGTGGCATAACTAAGGGAGAGCTCAGAAAACCCAAACCAACCCTAATTAGGGTGTCTGTTAAGAAAATATGGAACAATAAGAGCTTTAATATAAGATGGAGCTTGGTTGAGAGCTTTCTATGTCAGAAGTATATTTTTAAATTGTTTTCTGCATTTGACAGGGAACCACTGGAGAAAAGCTAAAACTGGAGAAATATGATGTTAAATGGACTGTATATATATAGACCCTTTCTAGCCAACCAGACCGCTCAAAGCACTTTTAACACAATCTGTGCCCTCATTTATCCATCCTCACATCTCTACAAAGCTAATCAGAATAAATCATCCTACAGAGTCTAATCAGTGCTTTAGATTGCATTCATACACCAATAAGGCACATATCGGAGACAATGAGTTGTTCAGTGTCTTCAACAAGTGGCATACTGGTGGAATCGAACCTCCAATTGTCACATTGGAAGACAACTGCTCTAACCACTGAACCACAACTGGCCATGATCAGGCAGCAACATTTTGGGTCAACTGAAGACCTTTTAGCAATTTTTACAGACATCAAAATCATAAAGAATTACAATAACCCAACCTAGAATTGAACTATTGGACCAGTTTTTCTTCATGATTTTGGGACAAGATGTTTCTGATTTTAGTCATAATACACAGGTGGAAGAAGGTGGTCCTGATATGTGGGAGTTAAAACACATATCCTGATCAAAAATAACACCAAGATTGTTAATGTTACTGAAAGCCAAATTAATATCATCCAAAGGAGGTGAGAGGCTGCAAGTTTGCTCTTAAGATGCTCAGGTCCAAAAACCACCCGTCTTGTCTGAATTTAAAAGCAGGCAATTAAGAGTCACTCAGGTTTTTATGTTTATAGAAAATGCTTGTAACCTAAGTAACTGATTGTATTATTCAGGCCACATAAATAATATAACTGAGTATCATCAGCATAACAATAGAATGTATTTCATGCTGTCAAATAATTTCACCTAATGGAAGCATACATAAAATAAAGAGTATTGGTCCAAGCACTGAACCCTGGTGAATTCCATGGCAAATTCTGGTGTATGAAGAAGATTTATTTGTAGCATGAAAAAACTGGAATCTATCAGAAAAATATGATTTAAAACAGCATAGCTGTTCCTGTAATCCCAACATTATGTTCAAGCTTCTGTAGTAGATGTTATAATGTATTAGTTATAAAAGATGTAAGGACATTATCATATATTATCGAAGGAACACGAGCATCTCTATATAATTTCATTAAAATATGATATCAAGCTAAAATATTTTCAGTTGGGCCCAAAAGGGTGGGCAAGTCAACCTAAACAACCATCTATTTCCATGGATGAAAGCTGTTAACTGAAATACTGGCAAAGCATGTCTCCAATTTAAACTGTATTGGGAATGAGCATGACAAGAATATTGTGCATATTCAAGTTGACTGTTTATTTTTTTGAAGTGAGGTTACTCATCTCTGAATATAAGCAACAAACAGCTTAAAAAGTGATGTGGTAAATAAAACCAATAAGTCTGAAATAACTAATACATTTCTTTTGTGTAACAAGGTATGCTGACTTGACATGAAGAGGTGTCAGGGACTGAACCAGCAGTGTCCTTTCAGCTTAATGGATATACTGAATGCAACAAACCAGAAGAAAAGGAAGGTAACAAAGATTGGAGGTGAAGGGAAAGTGGCACCACAGTGATTGGAAAAGGCACAGACCTGATTAGCAGCCAGTAACCTGAACTTTGAGAGAAAAACATGTGAACATGAGGCAGGGGAGGGGAAAGGACAGGTGTCAGGACTCTATGATAAAAGGCTAGCTGTAGAAGAGTTATAGACACTGAGGGGTGTGAGAGTAGAAAGATGTAGAGAGCTAGAGTTTCAGTTTTAGGAGTGCTCGGTGTGGTCCTTCTACATTGATATTCTGAGCCTGTTGTTTGCTAAAATAAAAAAATAAAACCCTTCTCCTTTTCTTTTGCTTGAGGGTGATGTCATCCCTATATGGATTCTTTGGTCAGCTGCCATAGTCGCTTACATCTTTGTCACTGTCACCATCTGCACACACATATCCACTTAGCCCCTAAGCGACCTACATCTTAATGCACATTTGCTGCAAAGGACACAAATATATCTGTATTAATAGATGGGGGAAGTCAGCACAGATTGGACTATACCAAAGTAGCCATTACAAGCTGCACACAGTTGATGGTCCAGGAACTACCAAAGCAAGAAGAGCTGTACAACTTGTTTAGGCTGACTTGCCTCAGCTCTAACAGGCATGGTGAAGGGGTACATTCCTTTTTAATATAACAGAGTGCTTCCACTGGTGGCTTTCCATGTGAGGGAGGGTAAAGCCATAAATCATTTCAAATCATTATGAAGTCGTGGTTCAAAGTAAAATGCTGGCGTGATGTGTGACTTGAATAAAATAAAAATAAAAAACAAACAAATAAAAGAAACAAAAAACAAAAAAAAACAGGGTAGTCAAAGATGCTTACTAATTAAATTTATGTTTAATTACTGCCACCAAGAGAGGTGCCAGTCAGTAAATACTGGTGTATCATAAACCCAGTAGCTTTAATCTACAAGGCATAGTCAAACAACAACCTGACAGACGTAAAGCTGGAGGTGGGGGAGGATCCACCAGATCCTGTGCAGTTCTTATATTGGATAGTAATATTCAAATGACTCTGTGTGTGTGTGTGCGGGTGTGTGTTAGACCATCTGCATAGGGAAAGGAACTACAGGGAGGTTGAAGGGTAGAGTGGAGCAAGTAACAGGGAGGAAACACCCACTATCAGCTATCAATTGATTAAGAAGGTCATCTGAAAGTCAGTCTCTATATCTTTCTCTCTCTCTCTGCCACTCATGCATAACCTGCCCTGTAACCCTCCCCCCTTCCTTTGTCCGGAGTTACAACATGAGGCAATTAAAGTAAACCTGCAGAGTGACTCTGGGTACTGGCTCGTAATTTGTAACTTGTCGTAATTAAAAGTGTTCCATCTGCAGCAGCAGTGAAAGGTAAGTATGTGTAGGTGTTAGGTGATGAGGTGCTCTATGATTGATTGACAGGCTGAAGGTGGGGTGTTCATAGGGTGAAAAGAGCACATAACAAAAAAGCAATGGAGGGGCAAAAGTCATGATGCCAAGTACGACTGTAAAAATGTGGGGGAATGAAAAAGGGGCAAAGAATGGATGGAAAAGAGGCATTGTGTGTCTCTGTATGAGTGCGTAAAGCAGAGGATATCCAACATGTCAATAGAGCCCCCTGAGGGAACACTAACAAGATGAGCAGGTGAACTAATTGTGTCTGTTGTGTTTTCTTGTACAATCAATCAGTTATCCCAGCTAGTGTACCAGAGGGAGCCAGAGGGATGTGTGTCTGTGTGCATGTGTCTGTGATGGCTTTTCTTAATTAAAGGAAGGAAGGAATGCATATCACCCGCTGCTTTTTACTCCAGTGTGTTAGACTAAGATCATCTTGTGTTGAAAAATAACGATGTTATAACTATTTTTGTTTTGGCTAATGTTGATAAGCTATGGTGGCCATTTTGAATTGGATTGATTACAAAAGTTAGTCACCTGTAGATGTACATTCAATAAATATTTTCTGAAAACTGTCATTTATTGGTTCATAAGGTCTTTTGCTAACAGAGAAACATGGTTGAGTCCAACAGTTAAGGCAAAACTTTTACTGAAAGGTCTTGTGCAATGAGTAGTACTTGGATTATGTGTTGTAAATAACTCTCATCTACAACCACATTTAATTTTATCACAATATCTGTAAAATTAACAGAATTATGTCAATTGTCAATTTTAATTTTCTTTTCTATGGCACTAAAAACAATATGGGTGTCCAAACTGCTCTACAAGTATCAGGCTCACAGAAGTGTCAAAAATGAACAACCCAGTAACAGACAGACTCAGGAGACATGGTAAAATGTAAGTGACTTTATTTGCAGTGCGGACAGGATTACGAGGCAGGATCTGAAAGAGAGGAATAGTGATGAGTGTTATGTTGATCAGCGGGGAGGTCTTGTAAGCGAAGGGTGTACAGGTAAGTAGTTTTATGGGCTGGTGAGGTAGTTGGGGCTCAGAGGTGAGGTTCTGGATTCCAGAGGTGAGTATTTACAGTTGGATGGTGCTCAGGTAAATGAACCTCCAGATTGGTCGGAGGCAGGCAGGCTTCGGCTCAGATCATTAACAGGTAAGTGACTTTCAGGTAATTCACAGGTAGGTGTCCTTGAACAGATCGTGGCAACCGCTCATGGGGTCAGGAACTCTGGACTGGCACAGGAACAAAGACAGGTTAAACAAACTCAGGTAAACAGGTTTTGTGAAAGGCGAACGATGCTTCAGCGTTGATCTGTTCCTCCACACTGCCTTAAAAACCCGAGAGTAGATGAACTTGATCCGCTGAAGCTGTGAGTGATTAGTCTGCCAACCAATCAGGGAAACAGGAGGGACAAACACAGGAAGCCAAATGGCAGATTGCCACAACAAGTTTGTAAAAAGAACCAAGTTAACCCATTAATAAAACAAATATTATAAAATTGAACATAAAAACAAATACAATTAAATAAAGTAAAAACAAGAAAACATCACAAGACCTAAAGGGATTCAACCTGAACTTGAAATAAATGCAAATGTAAAAAAGTGGGTTTTCAGGCAGGAATAATAAGTGTGAGTTATCACAGCCATATTTGTGTTTTCTATGGTCAGCTGGCTTTTGTGACTATCTTGATTTGGGTTTGCTCTAAACATTCAACACTTGTAGAGGTACATCAAATATTTCCTGAAAGTTTTATTAAAATCTGTACAGTGGTTAATGCAGTATTTTGCAAAAGGACAGACAAAGTTGACTCTAAATAATTAATGGTAACATTTTAAACAAATATATTCTGCAAACTGTTGGCACTTAGAATATGTGTTGCAGATCAGTCTCAACTATTACCACATCAAAAGTTAGGTCAGTATCTGTAAAACTGATAAAGTTATAGACAATTTTTTTTTTTTTTTTTTAAGATCAGCCGGCTGTGGCAGCCTCTCACAAACACATACACATGCACTCACAGACACAGACATAGGCAAAATCATTATCACCCATCTTCCCACCTTTTGGTCGCAGGTGATAATAAAAATCATATTTATAACAATACACTCTGGTAGTGGTTGGTCCATTGGAGTAATTTGTAAGGCAGAATCAACATTGCTTGACTTGTTCTGTATGCTTTATTAAAACTTGTCCTTAAAGTTAACTCTTTACTCATTTAAACTTAGCATAAAATGTTACCATTAGTCCAACTTAAATGTGTCTCTCATGAGAAACATCAGCTTTTACCAAATGGTATCATCAAAAGATGAATTTTCAGTCCTGACATGATGGAAGACAATTGTGTGTGAAACACAGATTACTTGTTTTCTTTCGTGTTATTCTTGTTTTAAACTGACAAAAATGTTATATATTCAGAATGTTTGGTATGTTGTCATGTTGAAACTGCACAAACATGTTCGCATCACTACCAGGTTTCCATAACGGGTGGATAGCTTTTCAAGGAATCGTGATTCATTTTTCCTGGGTGAAACCCTGAGTACAGTCAAGCACAACAGACATGCATTTTTCTAAGAATGGCGAAAACAACTCATCATGTTGCTTTAAATGCTGTAAGCTTTCCAAGTGCAAATTCACAGAAACAGAATGCTCTCATGGTGCTATAGAACCTCCTGATTTACTCATACAAGAGTCTCTTGTCCTTCTTAAAAAACACACAGTTGCAGTGTAGCTTAAGATTTCTGCTTGCCCAACAGTGTACCTGGAGTACAAAATGTTTGAAAAACAGCCTTAAACTGTTAAACATACAATATTAGATTTTTTAAATCTGTCCAGCTCAACTATATGTTATGAAAAATCACAAAACAAAAGAGCTTCTCCTTTGTGTTTAGTTTGCTGATTTCTCCAATCATGTTGGTTAGTTCATTTCCCTGTATACATGAATTCCATGATCTTATTTCATTTCTTGGCAGTTCATTTTACCACTTGATAAGCAGATTCTGCTATTGTGTTTTGCCATGTTTTTTCCTGCAGTTTCTGAAGACTGTAATTTTGCTTTAAAGTTGTTTTTTCTTTACCATCTACAGTCATGACTAGATGTGGCAGACACATGACTAGATGTGGTTTCAACATGTTAAAAATTTGTTTTTTACACATTTCTTTGAATAATTGGAACAATTAAAAACATTTTACAAGTTTCAAAGGCTTTTACTAACAAATGAATCTACTTTATGTGAACGGTTAATACAAACAGTGTTGACACACTGTCTTGCTGGAGATCAACTTCTGGGTGAAAATCCTGATTGATGGTGACCTATACTTGTTTTAATAATGCCTAAAGTTGATCATTATTTCTAGGCTTCTTTTTATCCACCAGCATTTTGAGAACTAGCCACATGGGGTTAAAAACTGGAGAATTTTCAGTCATCAGTCCAAGAGTGGACAAGATTTGTCCTGATATTCTGAAGGCTCTAGATTTTGTGGGGCTGTCATGAATTACCTCTTTAATGTTGCATTCAAGTCTGGGACAACATCTGTAAAGTGGCAGACCTGGGTGGTGGTCCCCATTTTTTAAAATAGGGATTGGAGAGTGGGTTTGAACTATAGATAGATCACAATTTTCAGTCTCTCCAGGAAAATTTACTCCAGGTTGTTAAAGGTAGTCTTTGACTGATTGTTGAACCTCAGACTATGGAGGAGCAGCGTTGTTTCATCCAGTTCGGGAACAGTGTGGCAGATTTTTACCCTTGCAGAATTGCTAAAGAGGTCATGGTAGCTTGACTGTCCAGTACAGATGTATTTTGTGGATCTGAAAAAGGCTTATGACTATGTTCCCTAATGCATTCTTTGGGGGGTGCTGCAGTAATATAGGGTGCTGGGTTACTTTTAAGAACTATCTTGTTCCTGTATAACCAAAACAACAGTTGTGTCCACAATTTCCACACAAAGTCAAGCTTGTTTCCAATGCAGGTTGGACTATGCCGGGATGCACCTTTTTTTCTCTGATCCTTTTTGTGGTGTTTATAGACAGGATCTCAAGGCACAGTGGTAAGCATCAGCTCCTTTAAGTCTGGGGCCATGATTTTCAACTGAAAAACATTGGAATGTTTTCTTCATGTTGGGGTTGAGTTCTGCCACAAGCTGAGTTCAAGTATTTGAAAGTCTTGTTTAGGAGTGAAAGAATGGGAAATGCACTGATTTATAAAGGCCTCATCCTCAGTAATGATGGCGTTTCTCTGGCATATCATGGTAAAGAAGGAGCTGAGCCAACAGGCAAAGCAGTCAATCTATTGGTCCATTTATCTTCCAACCTTCAACTATGGTCATGAAGATTGGATAATGACAGAAAGGAAGAGATCCAACATACTAGCTGCTGAAATGAGCTGCTCATCATCCAGGGGGAGCTCAGGGTAGATCATTTGCTTCTCTGTATAGAAAGAAGTCAGCTAAGGTGATTCAGGCATCTAATTAATACGCATTCTGCATCTATCACTCTAGAGGTTTCCCAGGTTTACCCCACTGAGAGGACACCACTGGGCAGATCCAGAAGTCATTGGAGGGATTGCTTTTGTTTCTGGTCTGTACACACCTTGGGATCCTTAAAGAAGACTTCCTTGTCCCAGACTGTCTCTAGTCTGAATGTCCCTCCTGGACCTGTTCCCTCCGTGACCTGACCATGGATAAGCATCAGGAAATGGATGGATTTATGGTCCAAAACGTTAACAAAACAATCTTTCAGCTACTTTGTTATCACTTTGCCTTGTGACACAGTGCTCCATCATGCAGGAAAGTACACAGATCATCACTAAATCATGCCTGAATTGTTGGAAAAAGTTGATTTTGATGATGTTTTCATACCACTCTATTCATGGTAGTGTTCTTGGATAAGATATTGGGTAAGCCCAATGTCTTGGATGAGAGACAACCTCACACATGGACTGTATATTGGATGTCCAGTTTTGGATATCCAGTTTTGTCCTCATTAGTCACTCATGAACTCCACAAAAGCAGAAAATGTAAACCTCACCGGTTCATTTTTCCTCTCAGTTGTTCCTCTTGGCAGACATGCATGCCCCCAGAACTGTCTTTGCTCTCAAGCTTTTCTCTGGAGTATTTTCTTGAATTCTCTTAGCATGTATGTGGCTTCTGAAACATCTCCCAAAGCTGTTTTTGTTGTTGATTTTTTTTTCTACTCCTTTTTTTTCCTCCCCTGTTTTGCTCTTTGTGTAGGTCTTGGAATTTTTTTCCATGGTCTTTTATTTGATTGCCTGTGCCTGCAGTGTTTTGATTGTCTTAATTTAATATTTTATTCTTCTTTATCTTTTCATGTCTGCATTTATGCTTTCATTTAACTCATCATATAAGATGGCTCGATTTGTAGTTGGTAATTTGTGTGTTCTCTTTACTAAAACCAATGGATCTATATGATGGTGTAGTATAAAAAGAAGATTTTCTATTTTAACAGTAGTCTCGTGTTTGGCTACTGTATTATCCTATTCTACTTTAAAACTTGCTCTAAAACTCAGAATGTATTTGGTTGTATGCAAATAGTGCCTGTCTGTCTGTCCGTCCGTCCGTCCGTCCGTCCATCCATCCATCCATCCATCCATCCATCCATCCGTCCATCTTGTCTGTGGTTGGATTGCAGATGCAACAGGTCGAGGAGAGAAGCTCAGACATCTCTTTTCCCAGCGACACTGTCAAGCTTCTCCTGGGGTATCACAAGGCGTTCCCAGGACAGAGAGGATACATAATCCATCTAGCGAGTTCTGGGTCTGCCCCAAAGTCTCTTCCCAGATATGTTTGTTTGTAAAAAAAATTCTAACATCCAGTTTCTTCTTCCTCACACTTGTTTTGTGAGATTACAAAAAATATTTTCTGATATTTTCCACTTGCTCTTAGATTGCTATGAAACAAACAAACAACAAAAGAAAGCGACAAAGGAAAAAAAAATTCTTGATATGAAAATGATGTCACATCTTCGGGGTGTACTCTTGCGTCACAGCAAATAAGTTAACAAGAGTATAAGTATGCATTATTTCCCAAACAGCTGTGTACTTAACTTTTCTTTAATATCCATGCTGGCTTCATGATTATATACGTGACAGAATAATACATATAGAAAAAAAATAATGGAGAAGAGAAAAGAAGAGTGAGTTAACAGTTACAGCTTAGTCTTCACATCTCCAAGAAGAGTTGAGAAAACAACCTGGTCCTCAATACAGCAAAGATAAAGAAAATTATTCTGGACTTCAACAGACTTAAGCCTTTCGTCTATCACCCCATTACCACCTAAGAGTGGAGGTCGTTCAGAGCTTCAAGTATCTCAGAGTTATCATCAGCCTTGACATGACCTGGTCCATCAACACCATAGCAGCAGTCAAGAAGGGACTGCAGAAACTTCCCTTCCTCAGGTGCTTGTGGAGGGCACAGTTCAGCCATTGAGCCAGTCCTCTTCTACTGCATCACAGTATGGTTCTCTGGCCGTACTGTAGGGAATGGAAAAGCTTTCCAGCAGATCAAAATTACAGAAAGAATCAACGGTACCCAGCTCCCCAGACTAGAGGACACTTATTTGAACTGCTCGACCAGGAGAGTCTCAGGAATAATAGAGACCCCACTAACCCCAGACACTGCTTTTTGACCCTTCTGCCATCTGGAAAGCAGTACAGAACACTGGATGCACGAAGAATGAGACTGAAGAACAGCTTCTTCAACAGAGCTGTGGTACTGTTGAACTCTGTGCACCCACCCCACAATGAGAGACACCTCATGGCATTGTATATTATTAAATTTTTATTGTATTAGTACTATTAAAATGTTTTATATTATTTTCACCTTTGTTGATGAACTTGAAGGATTGCTCAAACAGAATTTCATTGTAACTTACAATGACAAATGTTAACTAAGTTATCTATCTATCTATCTATCTATCTATCTATCTATCTATCTATCTATCTATCTATCTATCTATCTATCTATCTATTTTTCCTTTTCTCTTGGTCAGTACTTCTTAGTCCATGTCCATTTTTTTATTATCAGGTCCAATAATAGATCATAAAAAGAAAACATAATTGGGATTTAATTTGACTGTGCAGCTCTACCAAGTGAAAAGCCCACCCTGATCACTGCTCTCTACCTCATTAAGAGACAGAGGCAAGAAAAAGGATAAAATACTTTCATATGTCTTTAAATGAATCACATGAAAACACACACACACACACACACACACACACATATATATATATATATATATATATATATATATATATATATATATATATATATATATATATATATTCAACTGTGGTTTTCTGTTTGCCACTCTTCAATAAAGCTCAGACTGGTGAGGAACCTGAGCAACAGTTGTTGTAGCTCAGTCTCTCCCATCTCACCAGCTAAAGCTTAGAACTCCCTCAGAGTGCTCACTGGTGTCTTGGTGGTCTCGCTCACTATTCTCCTTGCACAGAAACTTCCATATACCTTCCATTTCTTGATGATGGATTTAACAGATCACCTGGGGATGTTTAGGGCTTTAGAAATCATTTTGTAATCATCCTCTGACTTGTAATTTTCAATAATTTTTTCTTTGAGTTGAATTAGGAAGGGTTAATATTTGACAACAGCAATAAAAGTAGAAAACATCTAAGGGGATGAATACTTTTGCTATTTTGCTAGTCACTGTATATGTATACATACATATAGGTGTATGTATACACAGAAATATATACAGACATATGCATGTATAAATACACACACACACATGTACACATACATTTCTACAATTCATCCTAATGCAGTTTTATTGGCTGTTGGAGAATGCAGAACAGCAGGTATGCTTGTGCTTTAGGTGTTCAATTAACAAACCTATTACTTATTAACTTGTGTAAAAGCCCATATGTGTATAAATTGTGTGTATGCGTTTCCCTTTTTGGCTGGTGACTGTGTGTGCCTTCAGCTTTTCGAAAGAGCCCTACGGAGTAATTAGAGGACCCTTATTCTTCCCCTCAAACTTCACCTTGAATCTCTTCTCACACTTTTCTTTCAGCCACTTGTGGACATGGCATCTTTGTTCCATACGATTGAATCACAGCAGATTCCACACATTTGATTAGGACAGTAATAATAATAGGTTGGATGATGCAGTGCCAGGACAGCTTGCAAGCATCACTACTTCTTGCAATCTACAAGCAAAAGTACTGTTTGCTAATTAAAACTGAAAACAAGAAAAGCAACAAAATCCCCACAAATATAAACAGAGTGGCGTGCTGGTGTGAAGAGTTCAATTACCAAGTTAGAGAGTAACGTTCAGGAAATGATGACCATGCTTCATATGTGTTTATAGTAAACTTTTAAGTAAGTAAACTTTATTTATATAGTGTCAGGATTCAGATTATACCCAAGTGAGCAGCTCGGCAACAGACAGACACAGAAACCAGCAGGTAACGGTAAGTGAATTTATTTACAGTGCGATGGAATATTTACAGAGGGGAACTGGAGCCAGGACCTGAGAAGCAGAGAATGAGGTGAGTATGGGATCGGTGAGGAGAGGAACAGCAGGTATAGCGCAGGTAATATTCCTAGTGATAGTTCTTACAGAACAGGGATGAGTCCAGAACACAGAAGAGATGACGAGATCGATCCTTGTCCAGCGGTGGTCCGGTGTAGGTTCCAGAGAGCGGGTCCAGGTGAGGTGAGTATTTCCCGAGTGCAGGTAAGGTGATGATTCAGAAAGCGACTGACCAGTCTTGGAATCCAGGATGCAGTAGTAACAGGAACAGGCAGGTTCAGTTGAGCAGGTGAGTACTTAATTAGGCGGCAGGCAGTTGAAGGCAGACCAGACTGGTTCCAGATGGGCAGGTAATCCTGAACACAGGTTTGAAGATACAAAAACAGAGACTCAGATTACAACAGGGAGTACACGAAAAAACACAGCTAAGTCTCTCACAGGCTCTGCACTTTACCGCATGGTAAACAATGCTCCAGCGCTGGTCTGGTTTTCACTGCAGCCTTAAATACTCCTCCACTTCTTATCAGCCTGATCAGTCACAGGTGTGAGAGGAGTGGTGACGAGGCATCCGTCACCTGCTCAGGAGACGCCCACCAGGAAGCACTCACACAC
>NC_051431.1:33016815-33022845 GCF_001649575.2 Kryptolebias marmoratus | reverse complement strand
GGGCGGGTGGGGGGAGGTCGGCAGGAGGGCACAGAGTACTCACAGACACGGGCTTGATCTGAGACGTATGGAAGGTAGGGTGAATTCCAAGGGTTGCAGGTAACCGCAGTCTCACTGCTGACGGGTTGATGATCCTTTCTATTGTGTACGGTCCGATGTATCTGGGTGACAATTTCTTAGGAACATCTTTAAGGGTGATATCACGTGTGGAAAGCCATACCTGCTGCCCTTCCTGATACCTGGAGGCTGTTGACCGATGGCGATCTGCGAACCTCTTATTTTGCGTAGCTGTCCTGAGTAACGCCGCCTTGGTCTGACGCCACACCCTCCGACAGCGCTTGATGTGTGCCTGCACCGATGGAACCAGAATCTCTGTTTCCTGGCTTGGGAAGAGAGGAGGATTATAACCCAACGATGCTTCAAAAGGTGAAAAACCAGTGGCCGAAGAAGTATGCCCATTATGGGCATATTCTACCCACGGTAGATGTTACACCAGGAGGATGGGTTGTTATTTATTACACAGCGCAGGGCGGCCTCCAGCTCCTGATTACATCTCTCTGTTTGGCCGTTTGTCTGAGGATGGTAACCTGAGGAGAGACTAACCTGAGCCCCGAGAGCGTTACAGAAAGCTTTCCACACTTGGGAGATGAACTGCGGCCCACGATCGGACACAATATCCAGAGGTATACCGTGCAGGAGGAAAACATGCAGAACCAACAGCTGTGCGGTCTCCAAAGTGGAAGGTAACTTTGGCAACGGAACGAAATGGGCTGGTTTAGAGAAATGGTCGATTATATTTAGAATTACTGTGTTGCCCTCTGACGGAGGTAATCCAGTGATGAAATCTAAAGAAATGTGTGACCAAGGGCGAGCAGGCACAGGTAAGGGTTGTACAAGACCAGCTTGAGGTTGATGGAGGGCTTTATTTCTTGCGCACGTTGGGCAGGCTTTAACGAACTCTTTGATGTCAGCAGACATGGTTGGCCACCAAAAGTGTCTCTGTGTGAACGCCAACATTCTGGTAATTCCCGGGTGGCAAGTAAATCTGTGATTATGTTTCCAGTCCAACACCTTTCCCACTACCTCCTTGGGGACAAACCTTTTTCCAGGAGGTCCGGTGCCAGGATCAGGTTCTGCCTGTTGTGCCAAGGTGATGGTATTCTCTATCTCCCAAGTCAGAGAACCCACGAAACAGGAGGACGGGAGTACGCAGGCGTCAGCCTTCGAGGAATCATCAACTGAGAACTGCCTGGAGAGTGCATCCGCCTTGGTATTCTTGGAACCGGGTCTTTAGGTGATGGAAAAATTAAAACGTGCAAAAAACAATCACCAACGGGCTTGTCTCGGGTTTAGTCTTTTAGCATTTTGTAAGTAGATTAGATTCTTATGGTCTGTCCAAATGATAAATGGCTCCTTGGAACCCTCCAACCAATGTCGCCATTCTTCTAATGCTAGTTTAATAGCCAGAAGTTCACGATTGCCCACATCGTAGTTCTGTTCCGACGCGGACAAACGTCGAGAAAAGAAGGCACATGGATGGATCTTGTTGTCTGCAGATGAGCGTTGTGATAGGACTGCCCCCACTCCTGTGTTCGAGGCATCCACCTCCACAAAAAATTGTTTTTCTGGATCTGGGTGGTTGAGAACTGGGGCTGAGGAAAATAAAGCCTTAAGTTCCTCAAAAGCCTTATCTGCTGTTGGGGACCAGGTGAACGTACGGAGAGTAGAGGTTAGCTGGGTTAAAGGGGTAGCCACACGGCTGTAGTCCTTAATGAAGCGCCTGTAAAAATTCGCAAAGCCCAAAAAACGTTGTAACTCTTTGCGATTAGATGGAACAGGCCACTCTGTGACAGCACGAACCTTCTCCGGATCAGTGCGAAATTGTCCCTTCTCGAAAATAAATCCCAAAAAGGACACTGAGGTAACATGAAAGGCACACTTTTCAGCCTTGACAAATAATTTGTTCTCCAGTAACCTCTGTAACACTGCCCTGACATGAGTTTGATGTGTCTCCTGGTCCTGAGAGAAAATTAAGATGTCATCCAGATATACGAACACGAATATATTCAAGAAGTCGCGCAAGACATCGTTAATGAGAGCTTGGAAAACGGCCGGGGCATTGGTGAGCCCAAACGGCATCACCAAATACTCGAAATGCCCTAGTGGAGTTTTGAAGGCCGTTTTCCACTCATCCCCCTCCCTTATCCTTACTAAATGGTATGCGTTCCGTAAGTCCAGCTTAGAAAATATAGTAGCGGAATGAAGTCTTTCGTGTACTGAATCAATTAATGGAAGTGGATATCTATTTTTAACTGTGATTTGTTTTAACCCCCTGAAGTCAATACATGGTCTTAAAGTTTTATCCTTGTTCTCAACAAAGAAAAACCCCGCACCCAAAGGAGACGTAGATGGACGAATGATTCCCGAAGCTAACGACTCATTGATATAAGTCCTCATAGCCTCTGTCTCTGGGCCAGAAAGATGGTACAAGCGACTGGTAGGTAACGGGGCCCCAGGAAGCAACTCAACAGCACAGTCATAAGGTCTGTGAGGAGGCAGAGAAAGTGCTTTCAGCTTACTGAATGCTGGTGCAAGGTCGTGATAACATTGTGGCACCCCAGTTAAATCAATAGCCTCAGCTGACTCCTCGACCCTCCCACCAGATTGCAACCCAGCAGACTTCAGACAATTCCCAAGACAAAAATTACTCCACAAATCTACTCTCTTCTTAGCCCAATTGAGCACAGGGTTATGTTTCTCCAACCACGGAAAACCAAAAATCAACTGCGGAGACAACGAGGAGAACACAAAAAACTCACCGGACTCATGATGGTTACCAGAAACTAAAACTTGTAGATTGATGACCTGATGGGTGATCTGCGAAATGGCGTGTCCGGTTAGGCCAGTGACTGTTCAGGCAGAGTCCAAAGGTTGAACTGGTAGGTTGAGTTGATCCACTAAGCTTTGTGAAATTAAATTTAGTTCAGAGCCGGAATCCACCATGGCCGCGATGGGTAGTGACGTCTGTTCAGTGATGATTTTTGCTGGAAGAGAAAACAGAGATGTTGGGGAGAATTTTAATGGACCCGACAGAGCTTCCCCCATTACTGACGGGTCGACCCGTTTCCCCGAACCGGGCAGTTGACCACGAAATGTCCCTTATTTCCACAGTAAATGCACTCTTTTGCCCTGAAGCACCTCTGTCTCTCTTCTGCAGAAAGTCGAGTTCGGCCCACCTGCATAGGCTCAACTTCTGCTACCGGATTGAGAGACTCAGCAACTCTCCCCCTCCCCAACATAAACCCTGGTGTGTGGGCAGTCGGTGGGAAAGAGTCCCTTTCGCGCTGTCGTTCTCGAAGACGATTATCAATCCTGATGGCTAAAGAAATTAGTTCATCCAAGGTAGCGGGTTCATCTGTAGTAGCTAATTGATCCTTAATCGTATCGGACAATGAACCCGTAAAAATACCTCTCAGTGCCAATTCGTTCCAACCTGCTTCCTCCGCCGTAATCCGGAAATCCACCGAGTAATCCGCCACAGATCTGCGTCCTTGCCGTAACGTAAGTAACCGCTTTGCTGCTTCCTCCTGTTGTAAGGGGTGGTCGAACACACGCCGGAACTCCTGAACAAAACGTAAAAAATCCAGCGTATCTATGGAATGAGAACCCAAGAAGGCTTGTGCCCAGCGCAGAGCTCGTCCCTTCAACGCCGCTACAATAAAAGTTATTTTAGCAGCGTGCGTAGGGAATAATGACGGGGAGCGAGCAAAAGCTAAATTACACTGAACGAGGAAACCTCCGCAACGATCTGTGTCTCCCTCAAAACACTCCGAAGGCTTCATTTCCGGTTCGCGGAACGAAGGTAAGGGGGCGGTAGGAGGTGTGGCCGATACTGATGGTGGAGCGGGGCTTGTGGGAAATAGAGTTCCCAATCTATTGTCCAATGCCACAATACGGTGAGAAACAGAGTTTAGAGTGGCACAAGTATCCTGCTGAACCTGATAAAGCTGTTGGATTAGAGTCTCATAATGATCTAATCGGTGCTCGTGATGAACTAGTGTATCCGCGGTCTGTCTGCCGCCAGAACTGCTCTTAGGGTTTGGATCTGGCTGGAGCATTCTGTCAGGATTCAGATTATACCCAAGTGAGCAGCTCGGCAACAGACAGACGCAGAAACCAGCAGGTAACGGTAAGTGAATTTATTTACAGTGCAATGGAATATTTATAGAGGGGAACCGGAGCCAGGACCTGAGGAGCAGAGAATGAGGTGAGAATGGGATCGGTGAGGAGAGGAACAGCAGGTATGGCGCAGGTAATATTCCTAGTGATAGTTCTTACAGAACAGGGACGAGTCCAGAACACAGAAGAGATGACGAGATCGATCCTTGTCCAGCGGTGGTCCGGTGTAGGTTCCAGAGAGCGGGTCCAGGTGAGGTGAGTATTTCCCGAGTGCAGGTAAGGTGACGATTCAGAAAGCGACTGACCAGTCTTGGAATCCAAGAGGCAGTAGTAACAGGAACAGGCAGGTTCAGTTGAGCAGGTGAGTACTTAATTAGGTGGCAGGCAGTTGAAGGCAGACCAGACTGGTTCCAGATGGGCAGGTAATCCTGAACACAGGTTTGAAGATACAAAAACAGAGACTCAGATTACAACAGGGAGTACACGAAAAAACACAGCTAAGTCTCTCACAGGCTCTGCACTTTACCGCATGGTAAACAATGCTCCAGCACTGGTCTGGTTTTCACTGCAGCCTTAAATACTCCTCCACTTTTTATCAGCCTGATCAGTCACAGGTGTGAGAGGAGTGGTGATGAGGCGTCCGTCACCTGCTCAGGAGACGCCCACCAAGAAGCACTCACACACACACACAAAACCACCAATCACCACATATAGCACCTTTCACAGACATAAAATCACAAAGTGCTTAACAGAAATGGAAACAACAATATAAAAATCAGTGAACAAAATTAACAAAAAGCCAGACTAAAGAGATATGTCTTGAGACTTTTTTTGAAAGAGTCAGTAGATTCAGAGCAGCGCTAAAGGGAGAGCATTCCAGAGCCTCGGGGCCACCACCTGAAATGATCTATCACCACGGGTTTTAAAATGAGTTCTAGGTACTGACAGCAGCATCTGATTAGAAGACCTCAGAGTCCTAGACGGGCAGAGAGGCTTCAGAAGTTCAAATATATATTTAGGTGCCTCACCATGGAGTTAAAACCAATATTTTAAAATGAGTCCTAAAATAGACCCGGAGCCAATGCAAAGAAGCCAGAACAGGAATTATTTGAGCTGTTCTGTGAGTTTCAGTTAAAAGCCTGGCTGCCGCGTTTTGCACAGACTGAAGGCATGCCATGGAGGATTTACTCAGACCCACTAGAAGGCCATTACAATAGTCTAAACGAGAAGAAATAAAAGCATGGACAATCATTTCTAATTCCTTCTGTGATAAAATAGCTTGCAGCTTCAAAATATTCCTTAAATGGTAAAAACATGTTTAAATCTTCTGGATATCAGGTTCCTCCTCAAGCTGCAGGTCCTGTCCCACCTTTCCATTTTCATGTATCTCCTGTCCATGAACCTTGCCTGTCCCCACCAGAGATTTTAAAAGGGGATCCTATTTAGTGCAGACATTTTTTGACACAGTGTGACATTCATTTTCAACTGCAGCCATCCTTCTTCCCCACAGCAGTGATCAGCACAGACGGGTGGAGGGATTCAACGAGTTCACGGGTGTTTATGTCAGAAGGTGGGAATATGGCGGCGAACCCAGAACGCAGACTCATGGTGGAAGATAATGAAAACTAATTTATTAACTTAAATAAACAGACAAAAACAAAAGGGCTGACGTGGCAGCAAAACTAACAATAACAAAATCCAAAACGAGATGCAAGGCAAGACATGGCATGGCAAAGAGCAGACAAAGCGGAATGATCCAGTGGTGTGTGAGAGAAAATGACCAGGTTATATGCACAGGGGATAATTATGGGAAGTGGGCACAGGTGAGTGATTACAATGACTTACAGGTGG
>NC_051431.1:33015634-33016597 GCF_001649575.2 Kryptolebias marmoratus | reverse complement strand
AAAAATAAAAATACCTGACTCGGGAGGGTGGAGGGGGTAAAACAAAACACAGGATGGAGGGCAAGAAACAAAAAACCGACTGGGCAAAAGGACCAGGGTAAACAAAACAAGAAATCAAAAAACCGGTGGAACCACCGGACATGGCCTAACGCCAAGCAAGGGTTCTGGCGGGCGGCCCGAGTGCCGTCCGCGGCGAGACCACTGTTCAGGCGGGCGGCCCGAGTGCTGTCCGAGGCGTGGCCAAAGTTCAGGCGGGCGGCCCGAGTGCCGTCCGCGGCGAGGCAGGCTCTGACGTGGACCAGGCGGGCGTGAGCCGGACAGACGTGGAGCAGGCGGGCGTGAGCCGGACAGACGTGGAGCAGGCGGGCGTAAGCCGGACAGACGTGGAGCAGGCGGGCGTGAGCCGGACAGGCGTGGACGAAGACCAGACAGGCGTGGACGAGGACCAGATAGGCGTGGACGAGGACCAGACAGGCGTGGACGAGGACCAGACAGGCGTGGACGAGGACCAGACAGGTGTGGACGAGGACCAGACCCATGATGTGGCGGAGCTGAGCAGGACGTCGATCGGAACCCTCGACGGAGTCGATCGAGGAGAGACATCCGTCCAACCCCTCGAGTCAAAGTGGAGCGAGGCATCCCCTCGAACCCCCGGTGAAGCTGAGCAGAGCGAGACGTCCCCTCGGACACTCGACGAAGCTTAGCAGAGCGAGGCATCTCCTCGGACCCTCGGTGAAGCTGAGCAGAGCGAGGCGTCCCCTCGGACCCTCGGTGAGACTGAGCGGAGCGAGGCGTCCCCTCGGACCCTCTGTGAGGCTGAGCCGACATCCGGGACCCTCCGAGGAACCAACGTGGCAGGACAGCAGCGGCAGCAGCGGCAGCAGCGGCAGCAGCGGCGACGGCAGATAGGCCCGCCCGTGGAACGTCGGCAGCAGCTGCCACTGAGGTACCGGCAGATGGGAC
>NC_051431.1:33006129-33013927 GCF_001649575.2 Kryptolebias marmoratus | reverse complement strand
CCCCTCGGTTAACTAGTGAGACTTCCCTTTTAACTGAGGGCATCTGGCTCGGAAATGATCTCTCCCTCCGCAATAGAAGCATTCCCTAGCTTCTACACGCCTAAGTCTCTCCTCTGACGTTAGTCTAGCTCGCCCCACCTGCATAGGTTCAGGATCCCTGTTTGAGATCGCTGGTTCGTTCTCAGAGAGAGAGAGAGAGAGACTGAGGAGAAGTGAATGGTGGCTGAGGCACAGGGAAGAGACAACTAAAATACACAAACAATAAACATGAAGACAAAACATAATTCAAAAACTCAGATCCTAACATTACCCCCCTCTCAAGGGACGGCCCTTGACGTCCCTAAACAAAAAAAACCTAGCTCGGGAGGGTGGAGGGGGAACAACAAAAATACAGGATGGCGGGCAAGAACAAAAAACAAGCAAAGAGTACTAACAAAAAACCGACCAGCAAGACTGGGGAAACAGACAAAAACTCAAAAATAAACCACCGTAGGGGACAAGTTCAGGGGGACGGCCCGGGTGCCGTCCTCGGAGAGGCAACAGTCTTGGGGGACGGCCCGGGCACCGTCCTCGGCGGAACACAAGTTCAAGCGGCCGGATCAGGTGTCGACCGGGCAGGCAAGAGCAGAGCAGAGAGGAGTGAGGCGTCCTGCCAGACCCTCCTGTAGTGGCAGGAGCAGGGCAGTCTAACAGTCCCAAGGGTCCTAGGCGCCGACACCCCAGAGAGCATGATGACCCTGGAGGCTGCAGGGCGTGGTACCCGGGAGGTTCCTTAGAGGCGTCGCTGTCCGCGACCCCCTCGGAGACTGGCTGAGAGGCGTCACCGTCCGCGACCCCCTCGGAGACTGGCTGAGAGGCGTCGCCATCCGCGACCCCCTCGGAGACTGGCTGAGAGGCGTCGCCGTCCGCGACCCCCTCGGAGACACAGGAGGGACCCAACAGAGAAGCAGTGGTGGCGTCGTGCTGCTGACCCCCCGAAGAAGCAGTGGTGGCGTTGCGCTGCTGACCCACCGAAGAAGCAGTGGTGGCGTCGCTGCAGACCCCCACTGAAACGTTGGCAGATCTTGCTCTGGGCTCTGCAGAGGGCGCAGGGAGCTCTGGGGGCTCTGTAGAGGGCGCAGGGAGCTCTGGGGGCTCTGTAGGCGACGCTGGAGACTCAGAGGGTGGCGACTTTCTCCAGTGACGCAGTCTGCGTGGAGCTGGAGCTGCTGGGGGCACTGGGGATGCAGTGAGCGGCACGGGAGAGTCTGATGGTGGCACGAGAGAGACAGCAGCCACGGAGTGTGCCGCTGCCACCGGAGACCAGGAAATGCAGCCCCGGGCATAATCCCTCCTGGCCCCATTCAGGATCTCATCCATACCCGGGGATGTTTCGAGCCCCGGGTAGCGAAGTGATTCCGTCAGGAGGGCCTGGGCTGCCAAAAAACGCTCCCGTTGGTCCAGGGAGGTGGTCTCCACATTGCAGTATTTCCTCACTGCGATGTGAAGCCGGAGGAAATCCTCGTCAGAGAGGTCAGAAAGAGAAAAAAAACTGAGTCCGCTGGGTTCTGGTCTGGCTGGTTCATTCTGTCATGTACGGGGTGGAAGGAGGTGAACCCTGAGCGCAGACTCCTATTGAAAAAACAAAAACTAATTTATTTAGAAATAAAAGGCAAAACCAAAACAAAGGCTGACGTGGCAGCAAAACCTGGACTAAATACAAAAAACATTAACTAACTAAACTAAACCTGAACAGACCTGAGACAAAAGATGAACCACTGGGAGACGAGAAGGCACGAGCAAACGGAACAGCACATCAGGGCGACAAGAGAATGACAATGAACCAGCAGAGAGGTAGAGAATGTGACCGAGTATTAAAGGCAGAGGGTGATTAGTGGAAGTGGGCACAGGTGAGATTATTATGGAGCTAGAGGCAGGTGTAGATGGGTGAGAAAAGGGAAGAGAGAGAGAGAGAGAGAGAGAGACTGAGGAGAAGTGAATGGTGGCTGAGGCACAGGGAAGAGACAACTAAAATACACAAACAATAAACTCTAACTGAAACATGAAGACAAAACATAATTCAAAAACTCAGATCCTAACATTATCAGTCCCTCCAGGATTTTTTGCGGGCATTTTTTGTGATTGTTGCGGGTTAAAATGCCTGATTTTGCGGGCCATTTTTTTCTTGTTGAAAAGTTGCGATTTTTTTTTTTTACTAAAATCAACAAGAAACTATAACTTTTAATATATAAACCAAAAATACTTACTAGTTTTGTAAGATAATTTCCAACAAACATTGACATTCTCAAAAGGTGCTTTATTTGAGAACTTTGATAGCTTCTAAACTGACATTCATGACCATTTCTGGATTGATCCTCATCTGCAGCTCTCCTCACGTTTTGCAGACACAAAGTGTTTGTCGATGGATGACTTGTGTTTATGTTCGATGATTACACTGCAGGATGTGCAAAACAGCTCCCCCCCCACTCTCGTGCAGCTGGGTAGGAAAGTAGTTTGCGCGGTCCTTTGCTGAAATCTTTGTGGGCAAATGTGAAGCATTGGCGTGCATTTTGGCTTCGGTCGCTGCTCCTGCATGCTCCCGGCATTCTGATGTTAGCAGGATGTTCATTCATGAGTTATTTGGGGTTATTTTGTATTCCACACTACACAAACCCACAAAGAAAACACTAGACCACAGAAACAGTGGCAAATCACTTTAGAAACAACAAATATTGGGTTAAAGTTGCGGGAAAGTTGCAGTGTTTTGGGCAAAGTTGCAAAAAGTTGCGATTTTGCAGGGTTTGCTTGATTTTGCGTTAATAGTCTTGGAGGTTCTGGTTTATGGCTATTGTATGAGTCATCCGAAGGGGAACCTTCTAGTAAGTGGCTCCTTTTGGTCTGAAAAGATCAACAGAGGCCTCTAGATTCTTTTCAAATCACTGGTAGTTTAGTTTAGGTGAAACAGTCCATTTTTGCATTAGGCTGTTAATGCAAAAATAATCAAAACTCTGACGTAGGACCCTACAATCCAAATACTGCGGAAGGTAGAAAAAGTGCAACAGAAACCATGCAAAACCATTGAAGCAGAACTACAAGGTCAGGGTCGTCACTTTCTGATCGCACCATCAATCGCATTTTAAATCATAACATGCTCCATAATAGAAAACCCAGGACGGCTCTTCTATTGACAGAAAAACAAAACTGCAAGACAGAAATTCACCAGAACTGATGCTGACAAGCCCCAAAATGTCTGGGAGAAGTTGCTGGAACTGATGAGAAAAAATTGGAGCTTTTTGGCCAGTCTTGCTAGTTGTGTTTTGTTGATTAATATGGAGGAATACCAACAAATCTGTCCACGTCTGTATTCCCATTCTTTGAAAGGAAAGTAACTGTAGCATCAGTAGATCCCTGTGCCACATCACTGGATTCTTCCACACTGGTTCTTTCCTGGTCTGGTCTGTTTTCTTCAGTTTCTGACACTTCCTCCTCTAGAGCATTTTTCATGTCAGGTTTCTGGCCTCTCTCCTTGTCACCAGTGTCATTATCTTAAATATGATTGAGGGCATCGGTAACAGTATAGCTTTTGGTTGCTGCCTTTGAAAAGAATGTGAGCAAGGCTTAAAAAAACCTTTATACACCAGTACTCCAAAAAACGTCTTTATTAAATATGACTGAACGAATGTTGTGATTGTTAGAATGTTAACAGGTGTGGTTCTTGTAGAGGAAAGATTTTGTTAGATTCTTGTAGGAGTTGCCATACAAGCAAATTAAGGGGAGGTGTGTGTATGTGTGGGTGTGCTGATGAATATTCTCAGTCATCCAGGACATGGTAAATCCAAAGAAGGGTAAAAAGAAAACCAAACAAAAAAAAAAAAACCCAACTGGACTTCTATTCTGTAGTTGAAGATGTTTTGCCTTTTTAAAGCTGAGATGTTCTGTAAACTAGATTCACATGCAGATTATCCTCACTCTCCTCCCAATAGATGCTTGTTAGGATCTTTGTTTGTCTGGCTCACAAATGGACCACTTTGTTCACATGAATGAAGGTGCTGATTAGAGTGAAACTGACTGGGTATCAAGCTTAATGCTTCATTATAGGTTATTGAAAGCTGAAATTTGAAATATAGTTTGAGAAGTTGGTTTCTCTCATTTGACATAGATAGCTTCCTTAACCCCCCTCTCAAACCATCTTTCTTCTCAAAATGTGAATATGTTGGTCTTGAAAATAGTGTCCCTTATCCTTGAGGTGAAGGTGTACAACTGAGTCCTGTCCTGAAGAGCTGGTCCTCCTGTGTTGAGCCATGCATCTGAGGAGAAGCTGTTTGGTTTTTCCAATATAGAGGTCTGAATATTTCTCCATACACTTGTGGCAGCACGTGTGTCGCAGAAAATGTTTAAAATGTATTGCAACAGCCCCACTTTAAAATTACCTTTAAGGCACGCAGACTCATTACAGACAAGGCCAGAGACAATTTCCTGCAGTTTAAGAATATTTTATTGTTATGTCTGTTTCTGATTAAAAATATAAATTATGTTAAAAACCACAATCATTCACACACACGCTAGACAGTTCAACTCTGGGATTGCAGGGAGAACAGAGTAGTGGCCTAAACAAAAACACAGCAAGCTAAACAAACAACACAGCAAGCTAAACAAACAACACAGCATAAAATAAGAAAAATAGTGCACCACAAACCAGAAGAAGGACCACCACCTGAAGAATCCACCAACAACACCAAGAGCTGGCTACGGTCCTGTCACAAACACAAAATAAATTAGAACACGTTCAATTTGCATACACATATACCCAGGTTAAAACAATTAGGTCCAGACTGCAACAGGTGGCTCAGCAGCAGTAAGTTTAGTGCATTCAATGTTCCATCCTGAAGCCGAGATGAATCAACAGGGCCACAGAAGAAGACGGGACACACGCAGAGCAGACGGGACGCACGCAGAGCAGCACCAGCGCAAGCGTCACAAACAAATCCGATGTGGGATGACGGGCAAGAAGCCCACAAAGGGCAAACAGCAGCGTCTGAACAGGAATAAATAATGTTAAAAAGTTCAATTTAAAACCGAGAAAAATGGACATTAAACTTACCACTTGAGCCCAAGAAATGTAGCTCCGATAACTGGGGAGACCAGGCAAACTGCTACGGGCAACCTATTAAAACAATGGAGGATAAGCTAAAGCTAACTAACGCACAGAAAATGGGAGAAACTTTCTACCAGGAGAGATCGAGTGTCCTTCGTGCAGCATTCACGAGCGCCTTTGTGCGCAGCCAATGTACAGCACCGACCAACGCAGAATTTAGACCAGAAGGCAAACAATGTGATGTCAGATGGGTCAGTGAGGCACCTTTATATGATGTCAACAGGCTCCAGAGCCAATGGGAAACAGGCACTTATGTGGTGCATTCATGGTCCCCAGGTCATACTGCTACACACTGAACTGCATTACCCACACTGCTCAGTTTGTGTATGGGTGTTTTGTCCTTAGGGTGGCCCAGCTACTACCTGAGAGTCCTTGTGGGTTTAAAATGTACCAGAATGTTGTGTTTGGAGAAAAATCCTTCTGAGTTTCTCAGATAATCCAGCAACATAAGGGATGACAATGTTTTCCCTCTGTTCTTCTCCTTGCTATGTTCATTGGTGTGTTTTGTAAATTTCCTTGCTGACTTGACAAAAACCCAGTTGGGATATCCACGATTGGAGAGTTTTTTTTATGTGAGACGTGGCAATGAGTGACGCTGGAGATGTGGCTGTGACCGGTACTGGAGAGCTGGTTGGCTTGGGTGACTGGGTGGAACAGGAATGTTTGGGAAACTGGGCGGCGGCATCGATTAATTGTCCTTTTAATTGGGTTATTTCATTGAAAAAGTTCATGAATATGGGTAAGTGAAGGAGACCAGGTCTTGACAGAAGGATTGACTCAATGACGTTACAGGTAAGGATATTATGTTTCGGAACCAGGTTATTTTTTAATGAGGAAAACAGTCTTTGAACTTGTGATAAAATGTCCAGAAGTTCGGCAGGAGAGAGTTGAACATGAACATTAACAGGTGAATGTGTGGGGACTGACGTGGTGATGGCTGCTGCTGCTGACGGGGGCGGGTGTGACTGCAGCTGACGAAGGAGTGGTGGAGACTGCTGTTGATGGAGGCATGGTGGTTGTCACGGCCGACGGAAGCGAGGTGGAGCTCGCAGCGGCTGGTGGGCACTTGGAGCTCGCCGCTGGAGACGTCAAAGCAGCCGCGGATGGAGCGGACTTGTAGGCTGCAGTTGACGGAGGCGTAATGGTAGCTGCGGCTGACGCGGATGAGATGACGGCTGCAGCTGACAGAAGCAAGATGGCGGCAAAACACAGACAAGAAAACAAGTGCAAAATAAATCCAAAAGAAAACAAAACAAAACCCAATCCTTACAGCGTATTTCCAAAAAGAGGAGCTAAATACCAGCAAGATGTTTTGCAATATTATATGTCACAGAGTTAATACTGCTGACAATGGTCCTTCTTTGTGTATTTTGGTAGGTCCATATAGAGAGTGAATGGCTTCCTAATCTACTATTCATGTCAACAGTAATGACAACTGGTTGAGCCAATTGGAGGTCACTAAAGTTAATGTTGCTTCAGTGTGTAACTTTGCCAAAATTATGTCAGACTCTGTAGTTTTCTCTGGCTCCTCTCCAATCTGATTAGCAATGACATGTTCAGTCGCATCTTGTCATTCAGTTGCTGGCTGTCTAGGTAGTGTCTTTAAAATAACTTGGGCTACATAGATAATTGAAGTGCAATATGGGGAAAACCTGCTCTGATGTGGGGAGATGGCATTAATCTCACTTTCCTTCTTTCTAGGAATTTGGCAAATTTTGTTAGGCATCCAAATAATGGACAACCCAGGGTCCAGTCAAGGAAGCAAATTGTAGTCTTAAGTCCTATTCGCACGGGATTAGTTTTACCTAGGGACCACATGTAATAAATAAATTACTCTCTTATGTGAGTTGATGTTAAAACTACTTTTCAGGCTACGGCCACAGCTTAGTGCTATGTTACTGCCAGCAAAAGCCAGCTGTATTGTAGGCTACAAACAGAAGAAATGATTCTTACCGCACAGAGTAACGCATGATGTGAGCCACCATTTGCATGGGATTTTGCTCCTTATCTTCAGCCTTTTCTTTTTTATGGTGACCGTTACGGGTTGATAGGGTTTTGCTGGCTTGGGACACAAAAGGTTATCTATGTAATCCAATGCAGCTTCCATTGCCAAAAGCAAATAAAAATGCACCCAGGAAACAAAAAACACCTAATTACGTACCAGATCCTGCCTATTTCTGTCCAAATCATAGAGATGCTTATTCGCATTGGATTAATATTATTTCAGACCTCGGAGTTCAGTAAACTATAGTATGAAATTTGCGGGGGTACTTTTACTTTACAAACTGCTGACATGGCTGATTTGCACAGGATTAATGACACAGACAATCTCTGTAATTATTACAAATAGTATGTGGTCACTAGGTAAAACTAATCCCATGCGAATAGGGCTTTATACACCTCTCTGCTGCTTGTCCTCTGGTAATATAAAAAAAATAGACACAATTACTTTACTGCTGATTTTTTTTATCAGATCACTTTCTTCAAAGACCCCTTATGATGAGTAAGATTATTGGACACAGTGTTCCCTCGCCCGGACGGTGGGCCGAATACTTCGAAGACCTCCTTAATCCTACCGGCACGTCTTCCATTCAGGAGGCAGAGCCTGGGGACTTTGGGTCGGGCTCTCCAATCTCCGGTGCTGAGGTCACCGAGGTGGTTAAA
>NC_051431.1:32978084-33005689 GCF_001649575.2 Kryptolebias marmoratus | reverse complement strand
GGGTGCTCCGGGAGTATGGGGTACCAGGCCCTTTGATACGGGCTGTTAGGTCCCTATATGACCGGTGTCAGAGCTTGGTCTGCATTGCCGGCAGTAAGTCGGACTCGTTTCCGGTGAGAGTTGGACTCCGCCAAGGTTGCCCTTTGTCACCGATTCTGTTCATAACGTTTATGGACAGAATTTCTAGGGGCAGTCAAGGTGTTGAGGGGATCCGTTTTGGTGGCCTTAGGATCGCATCTCTGCTTTTTGCAGATGATGTGGTCCTATTAGCTTCATCAGGATGTGATCTACAGCTTTCGCTGGAGCGGTTCGCAGCTGAATGTGAAGCGGCTGGGATGAGGATCAGTTGCTCCAAATCCAAGGCCATGGTCTTGAACCGGAAAAGGGTAGTGTGCCTTCTCAAGGTCGGGGAAGATGTCCTGCCCCAAGTGGAGGAGTTTAAGTATTTTGGGGTTTTGTTCACGAATGAGGGAAAAATGGGGCGGGAGATCGACAGGCGGATTGGTGCAGCGTCTGCAGTGAAGCGGGCGCTGTACCGGTCTGTCATGGTGAAGAGAGAGCTGAGTCAAAAGGCGAAGTTCTCGATTTACTGGTCGATCTACGTTCCTACCCTCATGTATGGTCACGAGCTTTGTGTAGTGACCAAAAGAACGAGATCACGAATACAAGTGGCGGAAATGACTTTCCTCCGCAGGGTGTCTGGGCTCTCCCTTAGAGATCAGGTGAGAAGCTCGGTCATCCAGGAGGGACTCAGAGTAGAGCCGCTGCTTCTCCATGTCGAGAGGAGCCAGTTCAGGTGGCTCAGGCATTTGAGTAGGATGCCACCTGGACACCTCCCTAGTGAGGTGTTCCAGGCATGTCCCACCGGAAGGAGGCCCAAAGGAAGACCCAGAACACGCTCGAGGGACTATCTTTCTCAGCTGGCCTGGGAACGCCTTGGGATTCCCCCGGAGGAGCTGGCCCAAGTGGCTGGGGAGAGGGAAGTCTGGGTCTCCTTACTTAGGCTGCTACCCCCGCGACCCGACCCCGGATAAGTGGAAGAAGATGGATGGATGGATGGATGGATAGTTTTACCATTTGTGAGATTTCTGGAAGATTACTCAGCCAATAGATGATCTTTTAGGATATTTAGTTGGACTACAAAGTAAAAAGAATGATCAGAAATACAACTCCAGTTCTGAGTTATGTGAAAAAAAGAACAATGCAATCATTTGTAAATCTCATAAACCCATATTTTATTCACAATGAAATATAGATCAGCCCATAGTTTTGCAAATCATTGCATTCTGTTTTTATTTACATGTTACACAACATCCCAACTTTTTTTTAGGAGTTGGGGTTGTTATAAAAAAAATTGCCAGGGTGTGTAAAGGAAGATAAGCAGCTATTGGTGCTAAAACAATCAATCAAGTAATATTTTTGTCACTATTTTTAAAGCAAAGACACTTTCTGAACAAGCCTCCTGTCAGCTGTTTGTAAATAAACAAAATAACAAAAAAGAAATGTAACTGCCACTTTTTTATGTGACTGAAAGCTTACTTAGTTAAAAATATTTTATAAGGGTGTTTTTTTAAATGCGTAGAAAAAACATAAATAAAAAGATAAAGTTTTAGAGTGAGAACAATAGCATTTTTTAAACTTAGGGGGTTGTAAGAAATTTTTAACCAAACTATGAGCATGGCTGGATACATCTGAAGAAAAGTGAAATATTCTTGTTGAAGTTAATTCAGACCTAATCAGCTCAGAAAGTTAGCCTGAACCAGTAACGATAATTTGCTTGTGCCACGCATACCACCCCCAGCTGAGCCCAAGCCTCTTTAAAGGTTTTAGTAGTTATTCAACAGCAGGTGGACATTTGTGCCTAAGCCATGGTGGTGAACACCTGATGAGAGAGATGAGTTAACTATTTGAATAAAGTCAGATGCAATGACAGGAAGAACTTTCTTAAACAAGGTTGTAGGAAGGATATAGGGACAGCAAGAGGATGAGCTTAATTGATTTATAATTTCTTCTAGGTTTTTATGGGTGAGTTGATGAAATACAGCCATTTTCTCTGCATTTGATATATTTGGCATCGTGGCATTGTGCGGTATCATGATTGGGTTTGGTGTGGATGAGCAGATTAACTTTCTAATTTTTTGTAATTTTCTCTGTGAGAAAGTTGGCAAACTCATTGCAGGCCCCAGTAGAGTGGAGTTCAGGTGGTAAAATCACTGAAGGGTTTGTCAACCTGTCAACTGTGGCAAACAGAGCACGAGCGTTGTTGATGTACAAAAAAAAATACTTCAAAAATACTCCACAGAAATAAATTTCACTTATGCATCTTTTAATGGTTTAAAATAAAAAATAAAATAAGAAAAATCGAGTTATTTCCATGCAGTGTCCAGTAAGAGGTGTTGTTCAGCTTGTAGGGCACCACAACTGCTTCCACCCACCTCGATCATCATCATCATATGAAATAACTTTTTGTCACAACAAAAAATAGTGGCTGGTAAAATATTTGAGTGGCTGGTAAAAAATTTTGTCCTACGGCTGGTGGACAAAATTTTTAATTTCCACCCTTGCAAGAGATCAAATAAAGGTAAGTGATTTTATTTACAAGACAGCTTAAGTGACAGGACGGGATCAGCAAGAGAGAGATAATGATTTAGTTCTGGATTCTTTAACTGGATTAGGCTGAGGATAAAACTACGAAGCAGGTGAGTTGGTTCTTAAGAGTGGAGGTAGCAGTTTATGTTTGGCAGTGAAGTCCCAGGTGATCCAGGTGAGTATTTACAAGGTGCTCAGGTGATGAGGTGTCCAGGTACGTTGGAGGCAGACAGGTTCCAGGTTTCAGTTCCCAGGTAGGTATTTACAAAAATTTCTGGAAGACAGGTTCTCAGGTTGGTTGGAGAAAAGCTGGGTTCAGTTTGGTTCAGCACATTCATACAGGCAGGCAGCTTGGGAGTTGAAGCAGTCACGGGCGTAGTCAGGCACACTAAACGGTAGCAAACGATGCTTCAGCGAAGGCCTGCTCCTGCTGATGAATGTCCAGGATACGCCTAACAGTGAAGGCGGGTTGGTCATCCACCAGCCGGGCGGGTGGGGGAGGCTGGTAGATGGGCACAGGGGACTTTCTCATACTGGTTTGATCTGGGACACGTGGAATGTAGGATGAATCTTCATTGAGGCAGGTAATTGGAGTCTGATGGCAGATGGGTTGATGATCCGTTCCACGGTGTAAGGGCCAATGAACCTGGGTGCAAATTTCCTATGGGTGTCTTTAAGATTAATGCCCCATGTAGATAGCCATACCTTCTGCCCCACCTGGTATGATGGAGCAATGGAACAGTGACTGTTGGCAAATCTCTTATTCTGTTGAGCCAAACGTAGCAGGGCCCTCTCGGTCTGCCTCCAGATGCGACAACACCGCTGTAAGTGGGCTTGGAGGGATGGTACCAGACTCTCTGTCTCTTGTCTGGGGAAGAGAGGTGGATTGTACCACAGATAAACCTTGACCCGTGAAACCTTGACCCGTGAATATCCTGTGGCGGACGAGGTGTGGCTGTTGTGTGCGTATTCCACCCAAGGCAGATGTTTGCACCAGGTGTCTGGATTGTTCTTAATTACGCACCTGAGAGTGGATTCTAACTCCTGATTGCATCTCTCCAATTGTCCATTGGACTGTGGGTGATCGCCCGAAGAGAGACTGACCTTGGCGCCCAGTGCGTTGCAGAAAGGCCTCCATACTTGGGAAGAGAAATGTGATCCTCGGTCCGAGACTATATCCAGTGGGATACCGTGGTATCGGAACACGTGAGTCACCAATAGCTGGGCAGTCTCGAAGGCCGTGGGAAGTTTCACAAGGGGAATGAACCGGGCTGCCTTGGAGAACCTGTCGATTATAGTGAGGATTACAGTATTTCCATCAGAAGGTGGTAAACCGGTAACAAAATCGAGAGCGATGTGAGACCATGGTCATGCAGGTGTGGGTAATGGTTGGAGAAGACCAGCAGGGGGCTGATGACTGCTCTTGTTTCGAGCACAGGAAGGGCATGCTAAGACAAATTCTTTGATATCAGAAGCCATGATCGGCCACCAGAAATGTTTCTTTGTGAAGGCCAGCATCCGGGAGATTCCCAGGTGACACGTGAAACGATGATTATGTGTCCAGTCTAGCACTTTGCTGATAATAGATGAATCGAGTACAGTGCTAGCTTAATAGCCAGTAACTCTCGGTCTCCGACGTTGTAATTCCTTTCTGCGGGGGAAAGTCGTTGGGAGTAGAAAGCACACAGATGTATCTTGTTATTCTTTTCAGAATGCTGAGACAGTACAGCCCCAACCCCGGAGTCTAAGACGTCCACCTCTACCACAAATTGCTTACTTGGATCAGGATGGGACAGCATAGGTGCAGAGGTGAAGAGGGTATTAAGTCTTCTGAACGCAATGTCTGCCTCGGGGTCCCAGGAGAAGGTTATGAGGGTAGACGTGAGCCTGGTTAAAGGTGCGGTGACCTGAGTGTAGTTCTTAATAAATCGGCAGTAAAAATTGGCAAAACCCAGGAACCTCTGTAGGTCCTTTTGATGCTTCAGCAAAGGCCTGCTCCTGCTGACTGCCTTAAGAATCCTTGAGACTGTTGATGAAGATCAGCTGCAGCTGTGTGTGGTTGACAGGCCAACCAATTAGGGAGACAGGAGCAGCAAAACAGGTGACATGATGGCAGATTGCCACAAATATTCAAAAGAGTCAAAATTTCCCAGGGAAACCTTTTTACAATTTAATGAATCATGAAAGATTGCAGCAACCCCTCCACCCCTTTTTTATTTATGATTTTCACTCAAAAAATAGAAATTAGGGGGTGCTGATTTAATGAGAACAGGTGTTTCATTGTTGTCATCCAGCCATGTTTCTGTGAGAAACATAGCATCAACATTGTTCTCAGTGATGGAGTCGTTAACTACAAGTCCCTTTGCTGATAGTGATCTTATATTTAGCAGAGCCAGCTTAAGTGTCTTGGGGGTAGATAATTCCATAGCTTGAGATTGCTTAAAACGGGATTATTTTGAGATTTGATTTTAGGGCACTGTGATTCCTTGCAATTGTTCTATGAGTAATTCTAACAGGGAGGCTTCTGTAGCTTACCGCTTTCCCGCTTATTAAAAGATCAAGAACGTCATGTGGTCCGATCAGTCCAGATTTTCTCTGTTCCAGAGTGATGGGTGCATCAGGGTAAGAAGAGAGGCAGGTGAAGTATTGCCTACTGTACAAGCCTGTGGGGGAAGTGCTATGATCTGGGGTTGCTGCAGTTGGTCAGGTCCAGGTTCAGCAACAGGATGAGCTCAAAGAATGAGGTCATCTGACTACCTGAATATACTGAATGACCAGGTTATTCCATCAATGGATTTTTTCTTCTCTGATGGCACAGGCATATTCCAAGATGACAATGCCAGGATTCATCAGGCTCAAATTGTGAAAGAGTGGTTCAGGGAGTGAGAGACATCGTTTTCACACATGGATTGGCCACCACAGAGTCCAGAACTTAACCCCATTGAGAATCTTTGGGATCTACCGGAGAAGGCTTTGCACAGCGGTCAGACTCTACCATCATCAATGGAAGATCTTGGTTAAAAATTAATGCAACACTGGATGGAAATAAATCTTGTGACATTGCAAAAGCTTATCGAAACATTGCCACAGCGAATGTGTGCCGTAATCAAAGCTAAAGGCAGTCCAATGAAATGTTAGATTGTGCAACCTTTTTCTTTTGGTGGTGACTTTTTTTTTGGCCAAGCAGTGTATTTATCCATGAAACCAAAGGAATCAAATCAATTACTTAGATTACAAACATGTCTTAAAGACATAAAAACCTGAATGACTTTTAATTTTCTGCTTTTAAACTCAGACAAGAGAGGTAGTGGTTTTTAGATGTGAGAATCTTAGGAACAAACTTTGCAGCCGTTCACTTATCCTGGTGACATTTATTTGGCTTCCAGTTCTAATGTAAAGACCGTTGCTGTTGTTTTTGATCAGGATATATTTTTTAACCCCTACATTAAAAATGTTACTAGGACCACTTTCCTTCACCTACGCGATATTACTAAAAAAAGAAACATTTTGTCTCAAAATGATACAGAAAAACTGGTTCATGCATTTATCACGTCTGGGCTGGACAATTGCAATTCTTTATTATCTGGGTGTACAAACAATTCTTTAAAAAGTCTTCAGTTGATCCAAAATGCTGCTGCCATTGTTCTGATGAGAGATCATATGCCTCCAGTTTTAGCTTCTCTCCATTAGCTTTCTGTCAAATTCAGAATAGAATTTAAAATCTTACTTCTAACATACACTGCTCAAAAAAATAAAGGGAACACTCAAATAACACATCCTAGATCTGAATGAATGAAATATTCTCATTGAATACTTTGTTCTGTACAAAGTTGAATGTGCTGACAAAAAAAAAAAAAAAAAAAAAAAAATCACACAAAAATCATCAATGGAAATCAAATTTATTAACCAATGGAGGCCTGGATTTGGAGTCACGCACAAAATTTAAGTCGAAAAACACTACAGGCTGATCCAACTTTGATGTAATATCCTTAAAACACATTAAAAGTGAGGCTGTGGCCTCCACGTGCCTTTATGACCTCCCTACAATGCCTGGGCATGCTCCTGGTGAGGTGGCGGATGGTCTCCTGAGGGATCTCCTCCCAGAACTGGACTGAAGCATCCGCCAACTCCTGGACAGTCTGTGGTACACTGTGACGTTGGTGGATGAAGTGAGACATGATGTCCCAGATCTTCTCAATCAGATTCAGGTCTGGGGTAACGAGCGGGCCGGTCCATAGCTTCAATGCCTTCATCTTGCAGGAACTGCTGACACACTCCAGCCACATGAGGTCTAGCATTGTCCTACATGAGGAGGAACCCAGGGCCAACCACACCAGCATATGATCTCACAAGGGGTCTGAGGATCTGATCTCAGTACCTAATGGCAGTCATGCTTCTTCTGGTGAGCACATGGAGGGCTGTGTCGCCCTCCAAAGAAATGCCACCCCACACCATTACTGACCCACTGCCAAACCGGTCATTCTGAAGGATGTTGCAGGCAGCAGATCGCTCTCCATGGCGTCTCCAGACTCTGTCACATGTGCTCAGTATGAACCTGCTTTCTTCTGTGAAGTGACATAATGCGGGGCTTTAGCCATTACAGTGGAACCAAAAACCAGAACACGGAGACAGGAAGTAAAAGGTAAGTGATTTATTTACAGGTGACTTAATATTTACAGTGAGAGTTCGGAAGCATCTGAAACGACAGGAAGGAGGCAAGGTGAGTCTCGAGTACCAAAGAATCCAGTACAGGTTTATCCGTGGTGGTTAGGGATTAATTTGTTTGTTTTCCTTACAGGTTTCTGAGAAGTGAAACGGCTCGGAGTTGAGGAGTGAATGGTCCAGGAAGAATCCAGCGAGGAAGGATCCTAGGAGTCCAACAGGTAAGTTCGTCCAGGCTGCACAAGGTAAGTTCCAAGGAGAGGCACAGAGGTAAAAAACCTGAAGCGAGGCAAAACACAAACAGGATTAACGTAGCGATTCGAAGCTAGGCGTAAACCTAGTGGGTGAGACTCTGACCATAAGGCAAGATGATTCAGCGAAGATCTGGTGCCGACTGGGGGTTTAAATAACAATACTGCTCGTCAGAGGAATCAGCAACAGCTGCAAAAAGAAGGGTTAAAGACCACGCCCAAAGGCAGGTCAAACCAGATCCTCACATGAAGAGCACAGGGCGCCAGTGGCAAATTTGTCACGAACCATACTCCATATCAGTAGGTGGCGGTAATGCACACCTTCCGTTGTTTGCCAACCACCATAAAACATCACAGAAGAAGAAGAAGTGGCAATTTTGCCAATCCTGGTGTTCTCTGGCAAATGCCAAGCGTCTTGCATGGTGTTGGGCTGTGAGCACAACCCCCATCTGCAGTTGTTGGACCCTCATACCATGCTCATGGAGTCGGTTTTTAACCGTTTGAGCAGACACATGCACATTTGTGGCCTGCTGGAGGTAATTTTGCAGAGCTCTGGCAGTGCTCCTTCTGTTCCTCCTGGCACAAAGTCAGAGGTAGCGGTCCTACTGCTGGGTTGTTGCCCTCCTACAGCCTTCTCCACGTCTCCTGGTGTACTGGCCTGTCTCCTGGTAGTGCCTCCAGCCTCTGGACACTACGCTGACAGACACAGCAAATCTTCTTGCCACAGCTTACATTGATGTGCCATCCTGGATGAGCTGCACTACCTGAGCCTCTTGTGTGGTTTGTAGAGTCCGTCTCATGCTACCACGAGTGTGAAAGCACCACCAACATTCAAAAGTGACCAAAACATCAGCCAGAAAGCATAGGTACTGAGAGGTGGTCTGTGGTCCCACCTGCAGAACCACTCTTTTGTTGAGTGTGTCTTACTAATTGCCAATAATTTCCACCTGTTGTCTATTCCATTTGCACAACAGCATGTGACACTGATGGCCAATCAGTGTTGCTTCCTAAGTGGACAGTTTACTTTCACAGAAGTTTGATTTACTTGGAGTTATATTGTGTTGTTTAAGTGTTCCTTTTATTTTCTTGAGCAGTGTACAAAGCTCTCAACAATCAAGCTCCATCTTATATTAAAGATCGTATTGTTCCATATTTTCCTAACAGAGCACTTCACTCTCTAACTGCAGGTCAGATAGCTGTGTCCATTTACTAATTTCTTCTCTTGTTAGAAAAGCGCTACCTACACACAAGAACTCACTCTCATTGCCCCCCAGTGGACAACAGCAGTACAACATGCACATAAGCAGAAAAGTAACAGGATACAAAACTTGCAGTTATGCATTTCAAAGTAAATTAAAAAACATGAACACATAACTCAAAGACAATTAAAGATGAGAACACATTTTAACAAGTTTTTTCTTTCCATTGTTTCCAATATGCTGGTCAGGATGGAAGACTGCAACGAAGTGAAGATTCAACGCAATCTGCTGGCTTCCTTAGAGAGATAAGTTTTACTAACTGGCTTTTTATTATGTAGGTGAATGTTTTTGTACAGTGCCCTGAGAAAATGTTTGCTGTGACTTGGTGCTATATAAATAAACTGAATTATACTAGGGAATTTACAACAGTGTTTTTGCACTTCCTGTTTCCTACAAAATAAAATTATTTTTACTTACCTGTTTCCTTTGGGTTTTTGGTCTCAGCTTTTCTGAACCCAAAGGTTAATACCAATCATTATTTCACATTTGAAATGTACTGTTGTTTGATCATGGCATTGTGGACTCTTTACATCTATCATCATTATTATATTTTGTAACACAAGTAGTCTGAGTTTCTTTGCTTCTCTTGACACAGTCTTGCATTACTTTGCACATAACAGTTTCCTCCTGAGGGCGGATTTCTGCATGTAATAGCCTTGCTCTCTATCACACTCTGCTCTACTGCTCACTGGGCTGCACAAATACACACACACAGACAGTTGAACATGACTGCTCCTCTTGGCAAGTAAAACCAATGTGAAATGAAAAGGAAAAACAATCCCTTGCTTTTCAATCTGTTTATTTCACACCTCCAATCTCTATTTCATCTCCTCCTCGTCCAATCTCTTCACCTTCCCACCCTTTTATTACTAATCTCTCCACCGCTCTTTCCATCCATTTAACAGCTCTTTACCCATCCTCCATTTCTGATCCAATCTCCCCCTGCTACCTCCTTTCTCTCATCCCTCTTCCTCCTCATCAGGCTTGATAGGCTGAGTAGAGTCGGTTTAGGGCTGTAACCCCTCATGCCCCCCACTCCCCCATCCATCATTTCAGAAAAAAAATAACAGTTTCCATTTACATCAGTATGATGAAGGCAGCAGCTGAGGCAAGATTACATTACATCTGAAACAATACTATAGTGTGTATTTCTCTATGTGTGTCTGCCAGTCAGTTGAAAGATATTATTTATTTTATTTTATTTCATTGGCTTTTGCCCTCCTTGGATGACATATATGTACCTGCGTGTTTCTGCAGATACAGATGTTTACCTTCATTTGGGTCTTACACGATAGAAAACAAAAACAGTGGTTTCTTTCAGTGTAGAGTCTAGGGACAAAATGAGAAAGTCTACTGTTATGCAAAAGAAATGAGATTTGAGTATGGCTTTGTGTGTGTGCACGTGTATGCCTGTAAATCAGATTGATGACAGGTATAATTAAATTGTATGTGCTCTTGGAGATCACGTTTCCCTACCTTCATCACTCTGTCCCTCAGATTGTCTCTTTCTGTCATGTTGCTGGTGTGTCAGTCACAAGCACAAAGGTTCTCACCAATACTTGAAATGTCTACATAAATCAAGAACTTGTGATAACTGACAGTATTTCTTCTCAACTTCAACCTAAAATTCTAATAATATAATTGTTTAATATATTGTTATAATATAATTGTTTACTGTTTGGCATGGTGGAGCAGTGGTTAGAGCTGTCGACTCCCAGGAAGAAGGTCACAGGATCATCTCCTTCCTGGCCTGAGGCCTGTATGGATGTTTAATATTTTTGAAAATACAGCTTCTTCAAACCGACAGTTTTTTTTTTTTTTTTAAATAGCAAAAATATCAAATAAAACTGTATAACATTAGTGTCACTTAGAGTATTAAAAAGCTCTTACGGGCACTTTTCAGCACAGCAGGCAGTTTTTTTTTTACTGTTTTAAGTACTAAACATGACTTGAAGTGGGCAAAAAGGAGGATATTGTGTGTAAGGATCCAGACATATTTGGTGAATACCAAGACAAAGCTAAAACTAATAATCCTTGAAGGGAAGCATATCATCCATTGCCTTCCATTCCAAAATTTTAAGTATAAGTTTGGAATGACTCTCAGCTACTATCATACTTCAGCTCAATATCTGTAAAACTGACTTACTGTAACTATAGCCATTTTTATGTTTGCTAAGAAGGATTTGCTACACTAGATACACACAGGTACAAATAAATACAGACCCCTAAGACTGCCTTTTATTTTGTCAAGGTTTGTTGCAGTTTAGGAGAGGTTGGACCAGGGGTGGAATGGCTGGTGGACAAAATTTTTAACCAGCCACTCAAATATTTTACCAGCCACTATTTTTTGTTGTGACAAAAAGTAATTTCATATGATGATGATGATGATGGAGGTGGGTGGAAGCAGTTGTGGTGCCCTACAAGCTGAACAACACCTCTTTCTGGACACTGCATGGAAATAACTAGATTTTTCTTATTTTATTTTAAACCATTAAAAGATGCATATCTGTACATAAAAAAATTCAGACAAGTGGAATTTTTTTCTGTGGAGTGTTTTTAAAGTATTTTTTTGTGCTTTTGCAAGTTTTTGTATGTAATTGTAATGTTTTTCAGACATTTGCTGCTTATAATGCATAGATCTATTTGTGCTTCCCGCTCATATTTAACAGGTAGGATATTCTGATGAAGGAAGTGATTTTTGTGGTTTTAGAAAGGTTTTCATTGGGGATATAAATTGTTCCAATGCTATGCTGAGCATAACTCCTAAACTTCCACTTCAGTATCTGATGATATTTAACATTAACACAAACCGCTATAGTTTTTGGTTTGTAAACATGACGGTAGCAGTTTTGGACGGGTAGCACCGATCGTTAGACATCGCTGTTTAGCCGTGCTACAGTAGGAAAATCTGACGAGGAAGCACAGATTGTCAGAACACCGGCCGTAGGTGCGAACGCACACTGACCGACATCATGACGTCATTGATTTAGTAAAAAAAAAAATGTTGTTTAACTTTCTGTTCTTCCCTCGACTACTCTTGAAAAACATATTTGTTGTCTGCCACCTGCTTAACTCCCGAAATGTTCCGCCACATTGCTAATTCTACTCCTCAAATTGTTTCTCCTTCTTCTTCTTGATTTTTATTGGTGGTTGGTAAACAACTGAAGGAATCAATACCGCCACCAACTGGTAAAGAGTGTCTGCTAAACTTTTCTCCTTCTTGCATTCAGCAGCAACTCGAGCACATTGCTGCCCCCTATATGTCAGGAGGACAAATAACACCTTTTCTGTTCAAATTTCCAACCCGCCACAGTGGCGTGTGTGTTGATCAAATTCACCCGCCACTTCAAATATTTACCCGCATTTCGCCAGCGGCGGGTGCTAATTTCCACCCCTGGGTTGGACCCAGGATTGCAGACTTCACACACAAGGAGCTTGAGCAAACTTAAAACTTTATTAAACAAAATAAACAGTCTAACATGGAAGCAAATAACATACAGGAAGTCACAGAGCTTTAGGAGAAAACACATGGACATGGCATGTCAGCACAGTCAATTACAGAACACTGAAATGATGGAGGCTAAAAGAGCAAAAGGACAGCGTTAGGGTTAGGGGCGGACAAGTACTGTGGTTGCAGCTGTGACTGATCAAAAAGGAAACAGGTGTAAATGCAGGCTGACTGTGGAAAAGTACTGGCTGAGGGAAAAAGGCTGATGGCACATAGGAGAACATAGGTAGAGAAAGGAACAAAGCAAACAGTGAAAACACACACACAAAGAACATCAAACATAGGTTTTGTCAGGATTAGCAATTTCTATCTTATTAACTTATTACAGTTGGAAGTTTTTCTTTGTTAGCATAAAAAGGATTTGTTGACAGCATTCATATCAATACTCATGTAACAAGTGGGCAGTTCAATCTTAAGATTAAACTTACTAGTTACAACAACTAAAGGATGAAATTCGTTCAACACAAGGAATGTTTTATTATAATATTTAAATAGAATAAGGAGGAAACCAATATAATCTTTAAGGTTTTCTTACAAAACAAAACTAAATAAAGAAAACAGAATGGACAATAAACAAATATGATGACACAACAAAAATAAGACTAACATTAGGATTTGAGGTAATGTTCTTTTGAGGAATGACTATTAAGTAATTACTTTGAATGAGGATTTATCAAGATAAAACACAGCAGCATGTAATATTTTAATAATCTGAGGTCAGAATAGTGATTATTAGTTTATCTGAAAACAGAAGAGTTATTTTAACAGAATGTTTGGATTTTAGGGTTAATGTTGTCAGAATCTTATCTGCAAAATAATTTGAACTAGTTTAAACTATTTTGGTAAATAGTTCACTTTAGAATTTGGTCAGTAGATGTTATTAATTTTGCCATGTTGTCAGGTTAATTTTGATGAACTTCAGATTGGACATAGATGTTATTTATCAGTTTGTATCAGTTAAATAGAATAGCCAGACCAAATTGTGTATCCTTTATGATACTGTGGTATTGGTGCATTGCAAAACAGTGAATAGAATAACATGAAAAAAGGTTTACAACAACAGATTTTACAACTCATAGTTGGGTGTTCAAACAAGAAAATGATTTCAAATGCACTGTTTTTTGAATGCTTAAAACAGGCTAATATTAAACATCTGGAATGGCTTTCCTAAACCTCCAACTTTAAGCTTATTGAAAATTTGTGACTTTCCATTGCAAAAAAACCCAAAACAACCCGCTGAATTGAATTAAACCAATTCTGCCAAGAAGAGTATTTAAAAATCATCCAAAATGATGGCAGAAGCTTGTTGATGAATACAAAAAGCTGAGGTGTATCTTGATAAAGGATATTGAACCAAATATTAGTGGGATGAATGAATATATTTGAGACAGTGTGAATGAAAGAAAATCCAAAAGGATTTAAAGTCCAAAATGAATACAATATTCATGCCCATGATGTGATTATGTAAACATCTGACAGCAACTTGACATCAAATGACTTATTTTTGAGATCGTATATTAGTGCTTGGTCAACCTTTTTCCCCCGCACTGTTAGTTCAATCATTCATTCATTCATTTAATTTTGAAACAGAAAAAGATTAAAAGAAATCGGGCCTGGCTCAGCATAATTGCTGTTTTACAGCAGGTTCCTGTTCTGCAAAACATAAAAAACACACAGATATTCAACATCACATCACATGACATAGATTGTAATGTAATGATCGACTGTATGGAATGCTTTTACAGAAAACGATATATACAGCACTAGTTACTTGACATTTATTCAAAGCAGCATATATTTGTTCAGTAAATAATAATAATGCTGACATGGTTGATCGTGACGTACGAAAGCCATGTTGGCTATCACTTAACATTTTGTTAACTTTGAAATGACGAAGTAATTGGTTAAATAGTGTTTTTTCAAGTAGCTCAGAAAAAATTGGACGAACTGAAATAGGCCGATAATTTGAAACATCAGTCGGATCACCAGATTTGAAGATAGGAGTAATCTGAGCAACTTCCAGGCAAATAGATTGTGCAACGCATAAGTTCAACGGGTGATGAAATAATGGTATAAAAGCGCTGGCATGCATTTTCAAGAAATTCACATTTAACTTGTATATATCACAGGCATGTGAGCTATTTAAAGATTGTAACGTATCCAATAGATCAATCTGTGAAATTTCAGGACAAAAAATAAATAAATAACTTGCTCAGAGGTATTGGATAATTAAAATTACTTTAAATTATAAGACCCAGGTAACAAGCAGTCATTAAATCAGGAATTTTTCATGACCAGAAATAAGGAGACCTAGTGAAATTTGTAAAATATTATTAAAACATACTATTTTCCCCTGTTACAGACTTAATTGTTTGCCACAATGTTTTTGGATTAGTACCAGCTCAAATAATTTGCCTTTTAAAATGCTGTTGTTTAGCTTTATGTAACGAAACCTATTTTCAGGTGTTTTTGATAACCTATAGGTTTTCAAAGAGGAAGCTTTCAGCCTTAAGAGATGTATTAAAGAAGCATTTAATTTTACAAATTGAGATATATTTTTGTCATATAGTCTCCACTGTATTATAAAAATTTGATAAGATATGGTTAGAATTTGACAAAGAAATTATTCATTCCAGTCAGTATCTTTACTTTCGGCATTAAACATAGTTTGTTTTGAATTTGGAATTTTTTAATGAGAATTATGTACATGACATGCTGATTGCTTAAGATTTTTTCTAATGACATAAATAAGTAAATCATCTGAAACTGTAGTATTTATGACTCCAGATATGTTTGTAAATATACAATCCAAAATGGAATTGCATGTCTTACCAAATCTACTTGGCACCTTTATTAATTGTTGGCTACAAAGCCCCAGCTTTGTAGCCATGGATTTCTGTGAGGATCTGGAGTTAGCTCCGCCCTGGGGCGGCTCCTCTAACCTTTTGCTCCACAGGTGTTCCTGATTTCTTTGAGTCCTGCCAGCATTTAAGCTGCAAGCTGAGACCAGACCTTCGCTGGAGCATCAAGCCTCTTCGGTTAGATTCTCAGCCACTGAATCTAATCGCTGTTTTTGTCTTGTTACAATAACTACGTTTCTTATGTTCAGGTTCTTGCCACCTTGGGATTCTACCATGTCACGGAAACTTACCTGGACCTCAGAACACTTACCTGGACTGGATACTTACTGCTTCACCACTGGAACACCAGGGACCACTTCCTCACCTTCCTCCACGCAGCTGGACGCCCACGGAGTCTGTAAGAAACAGAGACATTGTTTACTCGCTCAGCCGAACCTCACCGATCAGATCTGGTACCTGAGACTCACCCTGCTCCCTTGTTCTTTCAGACCGCTCCCGAACCTGGCTCCTTGTATATACATTCCCTGCACCTGTAAATAAATACACTTACCTTAGCTGCGTCTGGTTTCGGCTTCGTTCTCTGGACAAATAATCCTGGGTTATGACAGTATGCTCCAGCCAAATCAAAATGTCCAGAGTGGGTCGAAACCAGAACCGTCAGGTTAAGGGGAATTATTTCTATCTAAATAACCGAATTCCGCTTTTTTTTTGTCAAACGCAGGTTGAAGCTACGGATTGTTTACGTGGGCAAGAGATTTACCGCAAAAATGGCGGAGATCCGTACCCAGCCGGAACGCCTTAGAACAGCCTCAGAACTTGGTCGACATGAGGCCAAAATTAATGATCTGTGGGAGAAGCAACAATCTGAGAAAAGCCGCCTCGATCATTTAACTACGCTTACGCAAGGTATCCACCAAAAATTATCATTATTAATACCCAACGCCGCGGAATCTCCTTCCGTTTCCGTCCCTGCGGCGTTGTCACTTCCGGTTCAGACTTCCGGGCATTTCCGCGAAGTCCCGTCACCAACTCCTGAGCATTTTTTCGGCAGGATTTTTACTTCAATGTTCGTTAGTTTTTGCCCGTTCCTCACAGTCTTTTTTAGACGATGCAGCTAAGATCTCTTATATTATTGGACTCCTTAGGGACAAGGCGTTAAAGTGGGCAGAGGCTAAATATAGCTTCCGGGCTATTCGGCTAACCCCGTTTGATCAGTTCATCGGGGATTTCGAGCTAACGTTCGGCGTTAGACATAATGAGACTGAAATAACACAAAAACTTTGGAACTTACGACAAGGTCAGCGCTCAGTAGCTCAGTTCGCAATCGATTTCCGCACATTAGCCGCTACTTCTAGGTGGAATGAGCCAGCTTTAAAAGGGGTATTCATTCATTCACTACAGGATGCTATTAAAGACCAGTTAGCTGGAAGGGAGGAACCACAATCGCTGGAAGACTTAATCGCCCTGACAATCCGTTTGGATAATCGGCTCCGGGAAAGGCAACGTGAGAGGGGCAGTAGAACGGTCACCTCGGGGCGTTACACTACAAACACAAAGACAGAAGCGGTTCTACAGGGAATTGAACATGAACCTATGCAGGTGGGGAGGGCTAAGCTAACGTCTGAGGAGAGACTGAGGCGTTTGGAGTCTAAGGAGTGTTTTTATTGCGGGGATAAGAACCATTTTTGGGCCAAATGTCCTTTTTTAAAAGGACAAGCTCACTAGGTATCCGAGGGGTACTAGTGAGTAGTCTTTCGCAACCCCTCGGATCACGATTTTTCATTCACTCCACGATCATAAATCATCAGATGAAGATAGCGGTACACGCCCTAATAGACTCAGGCGCCGAACAGAATCTCATTTCCGTAGACCTCGTCGAACAATTACAATTAAAACCCGTACAATTGTCCTCGCCCCTTCCTGTTATGGATATCTCAGGACAGGTCATTACCCGAATCACTAGCAAGGTCTCTAATCTGCAATTTCTAACCTCCGGAAATCACAGAGAATCAGGAGACTTCTTAGTATTTTCTTCACCGTCCACACAGCTGATTTTAGGTTTCCCTTGGCTGCAAAAACACAACCCGGTTATCGATTGGACCAGAAAGAGGATCGAATCATGGAGTCCTTTCTGCCTACAGCACTGTTTGAAATCCGCGTTGCCATTCTCCAGTAGCAAGAGCGAGCCAGTACAGAAGACCGATCTCTCCAAAGTCCCTACGGAATACCACGACCTGGCCGCAGTCTTCAGCAAAGCTAAGGCTTTATCATTGCCGCCGCACACACCCTACGACTGTGCGATTGAGCTTCGTCCTGGAGAACCCCTACCTACCAGCCGACTTTTTCACCTTTCAGGGCCAGAACGTGAGTCCATGAAAACTTACATCGAGGACTCCCTCGCCTCTGGCATTATCCGGCCTTCCACATCCCCTCTTGGGGCCGGCTTTTTCTTTGTAGCTAAGAAGGACAAGAGTTTAAGACCATGCATCGACTACCGGGGTTTAAATCAAATCACTGTTAAAAACAAGTACCCTCTGCCGTTAATTGACTTGGTGCACCAACAGCTTCACTCAGCCACCATTTTCACCAAATTGGACCTCCGTAACGCCTACCACCTGGTAAGAATCCGGGAAGGGGACGAGTGGAAGACGGCATTTAAGACCCCTCTCGGACATTTCGAGTATCTTGTAATGCCTTTCGGACTCACCAACGCACCTGCAGTTTTTCAGTCACTCATTAATGACATTTTAAGAGACTTTTTGAATACCTCTGTCTTCGTGTACCTTGACGATATCTTGATTTATTCCCAGGATCCTGCACATCACCGTTCGCAAGTTTGAGCTGTTCTACAACGGCTTTATGAGAATCAACTTTTCGTAAAGGCCGAGAAGTGTGAGTTCAGCGTCTCCACAGTCAGTTTTCTGGGCTTCATCTTCGGACAAGGCTACTACAGCACGGACCCGGATAAAATCAAAGAAGTAGCAGACTGGCCCGTCCCCACTGATCGCCGACAACTGCAGAGATTCCTGGGATTCGCAAATTTCTACCGACGATTCATTCGAGACTATAGTAAGATCGCAACTCCTCTCACACAACTTACCTCCATCAAACAGCCTTTCATCTGGTCCACCAAAGCACAATCTGCATTCGATGAATTGAAATCTCGTTTTGTTTCTGCACCAATTCTACGACACCCTAACCCCAAATTGCAGTACATTCTGGAGGTGGACGCCTCTGACTCAGGGGTGGGGGCCATCCTTTCACAGAGGGCCACAGAGGACAGTAAGATACACCCCTGTGCTTACTTCTCTCGTCGTCTAACCCCTGCTGAAAGGAATTATGATGTCGGCAATCGAGAGCTTTTAGCGATTAAACTCGCTCTCGAGGAATGGAGGCACTGGCTTGAAGGTTGCGAAGTGCCTTTTATTATCTGGACCGATCACAAGAACCTGGCCTATTTGCAAACAGCTAAGAGGTTGAACCCCCGACAGGCTAGATGGTCGTTGTTCTTCGGGAGGTTCAACTTCACCATCACATTTAGGCCAGGTTCTAAAAATGTGAAACCAGACGCGTTGTCCAGATTATGGGCTTGCCGTGACTCCACTGATGCCGAAGAACCTATTATCCCACCCTCTCTGATTATAGGTGCCCTGACCTGGGACATTGAGAGGGAGATCCAGGAGGCCCAAAAGGGGGAACCGGACCCTGGAGGGGGCCCCCACGGCAAGACTTTTGTTCCTTCTGCAGTTAGAGCCAGGGTCCTCAATTGGTTACATTCTCAACAGTTTTCCTGCCATCCGGGAATTAATCGGATGATCAAGTTAACCAACCACTATTTCTGGTGGCCAAGTTTAGTGGCGGATGTCAAAGAGTTTGTCTCCGCCTGTCCCACGTGTGCTCGCTGCAAGAGCAGTAACCAACCTCCAGCTGGTCTATTACAACCTCTAGACATCCCTAGCCGTCCATGGTCCCATATCGCGTTAGACTTTGTCACTGGGTTACCCCCCTCTCAGGGTCATACCGTCATCCTTACCATTATCGATAGGTTCTCGAAATCAGCCCATTTCGTTCCTCTGCCCAAGCTCCCAACTGCCCTGGAAACCGCAGAAATACTGACTCAACAGGTTTTTAGGCTGCACGGGATTCCTATCGACATCGTCTCAGACAGGGGGCCTCAGTTTACATCACAAGTTTGGCAGAACTTTTGTAGGGGACTAGGAGCTAGGGTGAGTCTCACCTCTGGGTACCATCCGCAGTCCAATGGTCAGTCCGAGCTCTGCAACCAAGAGCTGGAGGTGGCTCTCAGGTGTCTAGCTAGTGACAACCCGTCTACCTGGAGCAAGAGGCTCGTCTGGATTGAGTATGCCCATAATACTCACGTCTCCTCAGCTACAGGATTGTCCCCCTTCGAGGCATCTCTGGGGTACAACCCTCCGTTGTTTCCAAGTTTTGAAACTGAATTAACCGTTCCCTCTGTTCAGGCCCATCTTCGGAGATGCAGGAGCATTTGAAGGCAGGCCAGGAGGGCCCTTCAAAGGACAGCTGAACAGAACAAGAAGTATGCTGATTGCCACCGCTCCTCCACATCAAATTACAAGGTGGGAGATAGGGTTTGGCTGTCTACCAGAGATATTCCGCTGAAAGGCAACACTAGGAAGCTGGCACCTCGCTTCATTGGACCATTCCCGATCGAAAGGATCCTAAACCCCACCTCAGTCCGTTTAACTCTTCCGCCCTCCATGCAAATTCATCCATCATTTCACGTTTCTCAGATCAAACCAGTGGTCAACAGTCCTCTCAGCCCTCCTACCGTCCTCCCCCTTCCCGCCCGGCTAATTGATAATCATCCTGCCTTTACCATGTATCATCGACGTCAGGCAGAGAGACAGGGGACGGCAATACCTGGTGGATTGGGAGGGCTATGGACCTGAGGAACGCACATGGGTTCTGAGGTCATTCATCCTCGACCCCTCTCTCATCACTGACTTTCATAGAGCTCACACAGAAAGGCTTCCAAGATCGCCAAGGGGCGATCGTTAGGGGGAGGGTACTGTGAGGATCTGGAGTTAGCTCCGCCCTGGGGCGGCTCCTCTAACCTTTTGCTCCACAGGTGTTCCTGATTTCTTCCTCTTCGGTTAGATTCTCAGCCACTGAATCTAATCCCTGTTTTTGTCTTGTTACGATAACTATGTTTCTTATGTTCAGGTTTTTGCCACCTTGGGATTCTACCACGTCACGGAAACTTACCTGGACCTCAGAACACTTACCTGGACTGGATACTTACTACTTCACCACTGGAACACCTGGGGCCACTTCCTCGCCTTCCTCCACGCAGCTGGACGCCCACGGAGTCTGTAAGAAACAGAGACATTGTTTACTCGCTCAGCCGAACCTCACCGATCAGATCTGGTACCTGAGACTCACCCTGCTCCCTTGTTCTTTCAGACCGCTCCCGAACCTGGCTCCTTGTATATACATTCCCTGCACCTGTAAATAAATACACTTACCTTAGCTGTGTCTCCGCGTCTGGTTTCGGCTTCGCTCTCTGGACAAATAATCCTGGGTTATGACAATTTCAGGGATTTGGAAGCTTTGTCTGCACAATTCATATTGATATCACCAAGAACCACAAGCTCCTTGATTTTATACCTTTTATGATATCAGTAAGCTGAGCTAAATATGTTGTTGAGTTAACATTTGGAGGCTTGTATGTAACAACAACCGTAACTGAAAAATAATAATAATAATAATAAAATCAATGGGTGATTAACAGGCTTCTGCAGAACATGAAGAGGTAATTAAGAGGTAATTAAACCTCTGAATCAGGTGTGTTGGAGCAGGGAAACAAGTAACACATGCAGGATAGTGGCCCTCGAGGACCAGGATTGGAGACCACTGGCATATGCGAATGCAAGCAGACACATGTACCACAGTCAAAACATAAATCCTAAAACCGCTAAAATTTGATGCCACTCCATTTTTGTTTACTTTTCCAGAAGAAGAAAGTTGTGCTCAGGTGTCTTCTTCAGAGGTTTTCGTGTTGTTTCCTTCAGTAGTTCAGGCAAGGGGGGGAACAGGCTGCTCAAAGGGTTTGGCTCGATTGACTCAGTGCAGTGGGAATGTGAACTGCTCCAGCTGAAAATGTAACAAATTTTACAATTTTGGTCCACAATTGAACTAAGTCTACTGGACTTTCAGGTCTGAATGCAGCCTAAGTTCATCCAGTTTAGCTACAATACTTCTTATATTAAGATGACAGATTTTGAAACCTTTAGTTTTACCAAGCTGGTTCAGCTTCCTGGATTTTTCTTTAGACATGATGATCGCTTATGCTTCTTTACTGATGTACAGTTCAAACCTGTGATAACAGGAGCTTGTGCAGCCTTTTCAGGATATAATATTGTTCGCTGTGTGGACTGCAGTTGAGTTGGATTTACATGAGATACGACCAGTGGCGGGCGGTGCATTTCACACTTAGGCCTTCAATGATGTCCAACTTAGTCAATAAATGCCTTTCATTATTCCAGCATTTATAACACCAGAACTGGAGAGTAGTTAGAAACACTTAAGCAATACTTGGCATTGCATCACCTCAGTTGTGTACAAAATGGGCTATTATCCACGCATTTTAAAAATCAACAAACCCGTATCAGCAATTAAAACATATCTGGTATGCTACTGTCAAAACTAAATAAAATAGAACAAAATAAATAAAATGTTTGCACTCACTAAAATGCCTGTGTCCCCCAAAACACTTATTTCAACACAAAATCCATTCTGGGACAGGTTAGCTAGCTCGGGGTCGGCTATCCTCCTCTAACGAGATCTAGCTTCTCTTGAAAAGTTTGTCTTGAAAACAGCCTTGCCAGTAGATCAGCAACCAAATCAACGTGTTGCTCTCCTTCAGCCATTGTGGGTTTAAAAAGTTTTTAACCGTTAACAGTCCCGGCTGTGACTCTGTTGATCTGCATAGCACTGCCGCGCCTCAAACTAGTAAGTATCCATCCAATCACAGGACGTGTAAATGTCACGTTCAACGTGATGCTAGCTAGAATGCCTTACTGACACAACTCGTGATCTGATTGGCTATCGCAACTGTCTATCAACTGTAATTGCCCGTTGACTTACAGCACAGACGCCAGCACTGACGGTTCTGAAGGCCTGGGCAGATTTCATACAGCCTCTGGCAACATAAGATAGCTGAATTCTAATTGGATAAAAACTTTAACCTAAAACCAACAGCACTGCAAGGAGCATAATATGACATGAAGAAAATATGAATACTTTTAGATATCTAGGGAAAGTAAATTAAAAATTAAATTATCGTTTATCATAATTATGATCATAATTTCTCGTTATGTTAGGCCAGCAGAGAAGACTTTGCTGGCCCTGATGGCCCACCACTGGATAAGACTGTGCAAGCCCAGGTCCAAATTATTATTAAGAACGTGTGTATAAAATCCCAGAAAGTACAGAAAAATAGACATAAAAACCTTTTTTTCAGGAACAGGATTAAGTTCAATATTTCTCATAACTAAAAGAATACTAAACAAGTCTTAAATACTGTTTTCAATTAGTGAAGATAAAGTCTCTTGTATCTGTGTCTTTAAAACCTAAATCTACCCACTGATGAGATGAACTGGATGCTTTTCCCAGGCACGAAAAACAGTCAGAGGCCCAATGCACTCCATCCACATCTGTTGTGCTCCATAGACATGCTTCAACAGCAGCAGGCCAAAGAATCCAACCCAACCAGCGAGGTAGATTATATTCACCAGGATTTAAGTAACCTGTGGCTGATGCTGGTGTGCACGCCACAAGACATTTGTGAGCTGTTGTTATTTTTCGAGTATGATGTGTGTCATATGTGACCTGGACTTTCCACCGTTGTGACATATAAAACAACAGCAACACTAGGGCTGCAGTGATTCTGGTCAAAAACAGACCTGCAGACACCTGTAAGGCCAGATAGATTGTATTTCCCTGCAGCGGTGCTGCCCAGCTACATGCTTCCACTGCTATGGCGGATGATTTAAATTACATTTGGAGGCCAAGAATGAAATTCAATGACAAAATAAATTATCATTCACATAAGCTACACTGTTCATGGGATGGACTTCTTTTATAAATCTAAAAATATTTTTTAAAAGTATTTGACGGGATAATTAAATTGTGTTTTATGCAATATTAACCTGAAAAGACAGTTTTATACTGACACATGAATCATTTGAATTAAGTTGATATCAAAAGTTTTTTTTTTATTTTAATAACTTTTATGGTTAAAGAGTCACTTAAAACTGTCTGACAACACAATCTGATCCTCTCATTTAAACATCTAAACAGAGCAACTGGGTGACTGAAAAATGTTAGCAGATGGACCTTGATTCATGACTCTGCTGTATTTTCTTTGTTAAAAAAGGAGGGATTGGCTGCCTGATTACAGTTGTTGCCTGAAGTTGACATTTGTAGGATTGACATGGTGATGTGAATTTTATTATTCTGTGTAATGAGCTGACAGATATTTTATTGTTCTGCTTTAATTATGTTAGACTGGAAATGTTTTTTCAATAATCAGGACCACTGTCAAGGCTTGTATTTAATTTTGCAGATTTTCTAATACCCCATGTCTGTTTATTACATATTCTCATGCCAGCATGACAAGAGTGCAGGAAACGTGATATATTTCACTTTTTTGGCATGTCTTTACCTGATAGGAACAAAGTTGGAAAAATTAGTTTTTACCTTTTGTTTTTTCTCTGTTCAGTGACAAATTCTTATATATTCTACTTATCTTCTCAAAAAAGTTACCTTATAATTATGTACCTGTACTTTGATTTGTGTTTTATAACAACTAGAAATGTTACTGTATAAAAAGTTTTTGCAAAAAAAAGGACCAAATTCCTTGAAACAATGGATATTGACTACTGTATTTTATGCCAAGGTTTTAAACTAAAATTGTGCCCCAAAAAGTTTATCAATTGTAGATGTGCATTTAAAGATTACTTTCTGAAAGTTTAATTAAAATCTTTCCAGTGGTTCATGAGCTATTTTGCTTTGAGACAAACAAGGGTGACTTCAACAGTTTGAGACAAAGATCTGGCACAATAAGTAGTAGTTGGAGTATGTTTTCTGAATGACCCTCACTACAACAACACTAAATTTTCGTTGAACATCTGTAAAAATGAGGCCAAATGGCTGTGGTAACTGTCTTAAATTGGGCTGGATCCCAGAAGTAATCAGCTGTAGATGTAATGATCATGTCTGGTTTCATTATCATCTGTCTTGTCATGCCACTAATCAAGTCTCATTCAGCTCACCTGTGATTCCTCCCTGATTACTGCTCCCACACCTGCTCCACACACTATATCTTCACTCCTCCAGTGCCAGATTATCAAATGCAGTATGCAAGTAGTTTTCCAGCATTCTCTGACTGACCTCATGTTCCTCAACCTTTTTCTCATTCCTAGGATTCCCCCCTGCAACATTGTTGCCCTTGTCAGACCTTTGCTGGATAACGGATCTCTGGACCACGTCCCTTGCCTATTTCACAGACCTGGACCTTTCGCCTGTCCCTTTGGATATGTCACTCGCTCTCTGCCCTCCCGGTAACGACCATCGCCTGTCTGACTTTGAGTTTCGTTTTGCCCCTGTGACCTACCTGGTGAGAACGCTGAGCCAAGCCTCCACTCTGGTACTCTTCGTGGTCATCACTCTCCTGTTGACCCTCTTTGTCCTCCATCTCACAGTAACCCAGGTTAGTGCCACCGCCATCGCAAGTTCAAACTTCCTGTTTTGTGTTTGGATCACCAAACTCCCCTCTCTCTCCCCAGAGCTGCTGCCATTGTTCCTGTTACTGAGTGTTACATCCTCTCAGTTGTTTAATTAAACTACTTTAACTTTTCACTCCTGTGTTGTGGCTGAATTACTAGGTCCATTAGGTGAATTTTGTCAATATAATCTGGCAAAGATAAGAGTCAGCTCCTCTAAGTCCAAAGCCATGGTTCTCAACCGGAAATGGGTGGCGTGCTCACCCCGGGTCAGGGGAGAGGAGAGTCTTTGCCTCACATGGAGGAGTTCAAGTATCTGTTTACCATCATCTGTTCATGAGTGATGGTAGGATCGAGCGAGAGATGGATTGACGGATTGGTGCCTTGTCTTCAATAATGAGAATGTTGCTTCGATCTGTTGTGGTAAATGCTTGCACTTGTATAGCACTTTATCTAGTCCATATCACAAAGCGCTTTAAACTACAGTCAGTCATTCACCTATTTCATCCACACATTCACACACTGATGGCGGTAAACTACATTGTAGCCACAGCTGCCCTGGGGCAGTCTGACAGAAGTGAGGCTGCCATCACACCAAGCCCTCTGACTACCACCAGTAGGTAATGCAGGTGAAGTTTCACACAACGGCTGAGACAGATGGAGCGGGGCTTCAAACCGGCAACCCTCGGGTTATACAGCGAACCCCTACCTCTTGCCCACAGCAGTGGCTCAGGAGGTAGGGAGTTGGGTCAAAAGGCAAAACTCTCGATTTACTGGTCCATCTACGTTTCTACCTTCACCAATAGCCATGAGGTTTGGACCATGACTAAAAGAACGAGATCCCAAATACAAGTAGCTGAACTGAGCTTCCTTCATAGGGTGGCCAGACTCAGCCTTATAGATAAGGCGAGGAGCTCCATCATTTGGAGGGAGCTCGGAGTAGAGCTGGTGCTCCTTTGAATTGAAAAGATTCAGTTGAGGTAGTTCAGGTATCTGATTAAGATGCCTCCTGGACGCCTCCCTTTGGATGTTTTTCAGGCATATCCCACTTGGAAGACACCTCGGGACAGACCTGTAACTTGCTTGAGGGATTATGGATCTTTGCTGGCTAGGGAACACCTTGGGATCCCCAAGGGATGTCAGGGGTTCTCTCCTGGAACTATTGCCCCCACAACCTGACCACAGATAAGTGGTGGAAGATAGATAGATGGACAGTATTCCCTAAAAATAAAAAAATAATAATAAATAAATATTTGATCTTCGTAAATTAACTAGAGTGTATATCCTTCATTGTTAGGCCACAGGGGTAGTAGTGGGTGGGTTGCTTCTTTGGGGCTCGTTTTGGTAGACCTGGTTGCCTGTTTCTCTCGTAAGGTTTGGCAACACTGATGAATAACTGTTTTGCCACCCTTACAGTCTGCCCACCATGTTGGTTCAACACACCATAATCTTGAATCAGCCCACTAACCCAGCAGTTAATTTAGGTCTTGTTTGACAACTGAAATTAGTTTTTTAAAGTCTTGCTGCTATCAGTGATTTTATCTACAATCAGAAAATTTAACATGTTTTTAGTTATGTAGTTTGTTTAAATACAATTTACAATTTTTCCATTTATTGAAATACTTGCGCAGGATCATTGCATCTTACATAACAGGTGGATTGCATGTCGAACAAGTTGTGTGGTGAAGATATTCACTCAGTTCTGATAACCACACAATTAAAGAATGTATTTTTTGGTAAATTGTTACTTTAGATATAAAATCATGTTTGAAGAATACAATTAATTACATTTAAAAGGATGTAGTTAAAGGCTAAATGTTTCAAAAGACAATATAAAACACTGATAATTCACAATACTTATCTATATCCAAAGGTTTGCCCTAATCTAAAAATAAATGTTTTTCTTTCAGACAGGGTTAGCCACTGTTCTGTTTTCTTTCTCATCAATCATCAGTATTGGTGGAGTTCAGTTCCACCAAATGAGACAATCAAAACTGCAGGGAGCTGCAAGCTGTCCTCCTGCTGTGGCTTCAAATGGATTATCACAGGGCAGGACTGAAGCATCAAAACACTCAGAGAGGATATCTTTTTAGAATTAAAGGCCTAGCATTCCTTCAAGGTATGCATATCCCCATTTGCATTTCTTGTCAGTTTTAAGATAAAATAATTTCAAGATGAGAAAGGACAAAATTATTGCCATTTTAGTGAAACCTTATAAATGATCTTATGCAGGACCTCTGCAATGTGCAAGACCTCAGAGGTTTGTTAGCACTCAAAGAATGTGCTGAGGATGATTCGGCTACTACCATAACAAGAATTAGCTTAATATCTGTAAATCTGACATACAACATCTACGTGTCGTGTCATCTGAGAGATTAGGCTTCCTCAATATTGTGCTGAAGAACATAGCCATGAATAGAGTGCTATCAAAACAACATCCAAGAACAGCTTCTTCCAACAATCCAAGCCTGAATATTATTTATCTGTGCATTTCCCACCATGATGGAGCACTGTGTTACAAAACAAAAATGATAGCAAAGAGGATAATAGATTGTAAAACTGAAATTGTGACACAGTGGTCAGCAAACTTCAGCTCTTATCAATTATCAAAAAGCAGGTCATTAAGCAAAAGCTCACTCACTGTCACAGCTCCGTCTGTTCATGCCACGCCTCTTGCCTCTAGTCATGCCACAGCCACGTAACTTTCC
>NC_051431.1:32970255-32977683 GCF_001649575.2 Kryptolebias marmoratus | reverse complement strand
GGACTTTCCCTCTTGCCTCAGTCCCTTTCAGACAAGCCTGTCTGCATCTAGCCACCAAGCTAAGGAGGACTTACCTGTTCTGGTCCCGATCCACGACGGTCACGTGAGTGCGCAGTTCAGAGCTTCTGGTCCCGATCCTCCTCTTCCCATAATAAAATCCTTAAAACTTCGTTATTGTGTTGCGAGTCTGAATCCTGTCAAGTCCTGCCTTGTCACTCACTCACAAATTGTGAACAAATTCAAGCAATAATAAGACAGGAATGGGTCACCATCATTAATTTAATCAAAAATTTATTGTATCAAGGACAGTACAGAAATACATGTCAAACAATGTAATTATAGTGTCTAACTACATTGGGCTCTGACCGTTGGAGACTTGGCAACACAAAATTGCAAGAAAAAAGTCAAATTTTCCTTTACAGTCTCGCTGAAGTCTAAGTGTTTGTGACCAGTGAACTGTGTGACCAAGGTTTCAGCAGCCAGTTAAAAAAAAATCAAACTGTATTTTAGGCCACACTTTATTTTATCCACCACATCATAAGTACCTCAGACCAGTTTGTATCCACCCTGACAGCTGCCCCCCAGTTTATCATTTTATCTATGGAATAACCTTACCTGTGCTCCTTGTATATTCTTCCAAGTATCTTGTCTTTGCCTTCTGAGTTCTTTTTTTTTTCGTTTTTTAAATCCTCTGGATGATCCTCCTAGCGATTCACCTCTTAATCAAAATCAAGAGAAGCCCAGCCAGTCCTCTCACCTATTCAGTCTTCCTGTTTGATTGATTACATGCCACACTTACCTTATCTGGATTCATGGACCCCTGCCTCCCTGGGAAACCTGCAAAGAAAAGTAAAGAAGAACAATTCCTACTATCAACAAACTTGTTGTGTAACTCATCTTAGAAACCAAACTGATCTCCACTTCGTACTCTCCTGCAGATATCCCAAGTCCTGTTCCCTCCAAAATAGAAATGTACTTACCTGTGCTTTCTCAAGAGTTTTTGGTATCATTGTGACAGAACAGTCCAACCTCAACAAAAATCAGGGTTCTGCAGATACCAGAGACTTCAGACTCAGAGACCAGTCTCATTTCCCATTAGATCTCCACAGGGCACCATGAAGCTATTTTGCAAGGAATAAATGAACAACAACAAGCCACCTATCAACACTTGGAACAACCAGATAACATCCTGATAAATCTGGACCAAAAATTTACTTTCCTCCAACCTTCTGTTTAGACTACAGTCTCCACTCCTTCACAACTGGAAGTTGCACCATCCACCTCCTGTGAAGATTCAGCTTTTCCACCTGAGCCTGACAAGGGTGTGTCATAACTATGAATCTTAGACTCTGGTGCAGCAACAATTACGGACACCAGACAAAAGTGAGGTTAAAATGTTTTTTGTACAGAAAGTGAACTGGGAAGGAAGCCACATGGAGAGATCCGACCTGGGTTCACACTGGAAGAGAAGTGAGTTATCTTGAGTGTAGGTTTCCAAACAGAATCTTTGAATGGTGATCTGAGAAGGGAAAGTCTTACTGTTTTGGATGGTTGGAGATGATCAGAGGAGTTTGGCTGGGAGGAGGAGCGAGTGATCCTGTGGGTGATCCATGTTCCTTTGTCCTTGTAGAGGGAGATGAGCGTTGGAGGGTGGACAGGCAGTTGAGTGAACAGTGGGAGATCCGGGGGAGTGACCAGGAGACACTGAGCGAGACCCAGCAAGGAGATTCAGACCAGGAACAGAACTTTAGCAGAAAATGGGCTGCGGAAACCCCCCCCCCCACAAGAGGTAAGTATCAGGACCACTAGGAGGCCAGTTACCACTGGGTGTAGGTTAACCATCTGGTGAATGTGTCAGAGAAGACACTCCTCTAAATACTGTTTCCTTGATTGCTACTGATGGGAACCAGCTGGAGGCTGCACCTGCCAGTCACACCCTGAGGATGAAGAAGGTAGGAGAAACAGGGACACTCACACGCCCACAGCCCAGCACACTACCTTCTCAATACAACAGGGTCAGTCAAATGAGAGCATTCAGACATGATAAAACAGAGCATGATAGGCAAAGGCTTACCTAACTTCTCATCCAAAAGAAAACAACTTTAACTATGTTTATCTCCAAGTTTTACAAAGTTTTTGACTTTAGGACCCTGTTAGACAATTTTGAGTTCCTAGTCATGTCTTTCAGACTAACTAATGCCCCCGCTGTCTTCCAGGCATTAAGTAATAACATTAAGTTAAGGCATTAAGCAGACCCTCCAGGATTTCGTGATGTTGCGATTGCAACTATTAACGCAAAATCAATCGCAACTTTTTGCAACTTTGCCCAAAACACCGCAACTTTCCCGCAACTTTAACCCAATATTTATTGTTTCTAAAGTGATTCTCCACCGTTTCTGCGGTCTAGTCTCTTCTTTGTAGGTTTGTGTATTGTGGAATACAAAATAACCCTAAATAACTCACGAAGAAGAGATGTGACGTCACTTCCTGTTAACATCAGAATGCCGGGAGCGTGCAGGAGCAGCGACTGAAGCCTTTCAGCAAAGGACCGCACAAAACACCGCAGTGAAGTTAGTTTTCAGTAAGATATTGGATATTCGCGCTCCACGGAGTTAGCAGTGTCTAGCTCACGGCTGACCCGAAACAGGAACACTAATGTTGGCCAGCCGTCCCTAAGTGATCCACCGGCTGTGAGAGAAGGGGCCGGCAGAGAACGGCCGGCCGACATTAGCGTTAATTTGTGACTGGTTTGCTTACTTCTAAAGGGAACACTGTGGTCATCACCACTGTTGACCAATTTTCCAAGGCTGTTCATTGTTTTTCTCTGACCAAGTTTCCTTTGGATATGGAGATGGCTCGGCTCCTAGTTAAGTACATCTTTGGTCTACATGAAATTTCTGTGGACATTGTCTTTAATCGAGGCCCTCAGTTGATGTCACATGTATGGAAGGCCATGTGCTTGTTATTCCCTCCACAGTCCAATTGAGACAAAGATAATTTAAACCAGGAATTAAATGTGTCTTTAAGATGTACTACTTTAATCAATACTTCCACCTGGAGTTCTTAACAACCCTGGATTGAATATGCACACAACATGATATCGTCCTCCACACTTTGTAAGTTTGTTTAAGCTTAAACTTGCTTTCACCTTCTTATCTGTTTTTTTTCTGCTTTTTTTCCCAGCCAGAAAATCCTCCAGATGATCCTACCTGTGATTCACCTCCTAAACAAAGTAAAGAGAATTCAGGTCTACTTCACCGGGCACCTCTTCAGCCTGCCTGTCCACTCAACTACCTTACACTTACCTTATCTGGACTCCTAATATCCTGCCTCCTTGGGAAACCTGCAAAGAAAAGAAAAGATACAAAGTAAGAACAACTCCTAGTATCAACAAACCCATTGATGTTTGATTCACCTAGGAAACCAAACTAATCACCACTCTGTTCTTTGTTCTTTCCCGCAGACATCATGATATCCCAAGTCCTGTTCTCTCCAAAATAAAACTGTTCTTACTTATGCTTCCTGTGAGTTTTTGGAACAGGCTTTTCTGAATCCTGAGTTTATATATAATTATCAATATGATACAAAGGTATTCTGTCCCGTGCAGATAAAAGAGTGAGCTGTGGAAGTTACAAAGCAAGGTTACCACTCTAAAATTTTTGAAAAAACTGACTTTTTTGCGTACCTTTAAAAAAGTCTCTGAATGTTATAAAAGTTTTGTAATTGTTCTTCTATAAACTTTCGAAACCTGTATAACAGGTTTCAACATGTTGAAGCCACATAACACATTATCTGTGTCACCGTCAAAACGTTTTGCCATGACTGTACAATACCAAACACATACGGTGTGCAGAAAAATAATCTGGAATCTGCTTCTGCCAAACACAAGCACACGCAACACATCATCACGCAAACGAGATTAGCCCCCCTGGTGACAACATCTGTCAATACAACTTTGCCTAAAGGAAGTTGGTAATGCTACACAGTAATTTATTACACACCTAAAGACACTTCAAATCCACAAAAAAATTCCTCCTGATTTTCTTTTCATTTTTCAGTTGTCACAGTTTAAAATATCCAATATTCTTTACTTTCTGTAGTATGATTGTTTTTTTCCAGAATGTTCCACTCAATTTCATTTTAGTTTAATCCTGTTTGCCGTTTTAAATCTCATCATTGCTATCACACCTCATGAGGGAAAATCTTATTTCCATATTTGCCTACTGTTTCAGTCTAGACAGACTGAGAACTGCAGGTCATCTGATAATTTGTTTAATGAAACTGAAGACAATATTTCTGTATTTTCTGAACAAACAGAACATTTGCTGCTGGAACATGCTATTGTAAAGCATCATCTTTAATGCCTCACTCACAGGCTTGAAAAGGATTTGTATATGTATAAGTTCTGTCATAAATAATTCCTTTCTGCTTTAAAATATCATCAAGTATCTGTATTTTTATATTATTATCACGCCCATATGAAAATGAAAATAAGATCCATTTTTGTCTCCACCATGTACTTGATTGTCCCTTTATCTCTGCTTAGACAGTCTTGACTCAGCTCAAGTAATTGTACAAACAAATAAAAATGTGCTACTTGTGTTAACTAAACATTGTTCTCAATTACCAGTTCTGACTAGTTCCACTGTGTAAGATTAGTTACGGACTGTTAGTTTGTTTTTCATGAAACCTTGACAGTTTGTATTTGTTTTTTTCTGACTGTCATCATTGTAGGTGTGTTAAATCTCTTACATATCCTGTCAAAACCACATGCAAACAAAAGATTAAAAACTTTTAATTTAAGAATGCCAATGCATTATCAGTGAAGTACCCAAATTAATATACTGTTCTAAATTTTTTTCCCGTATGTTATTGGTAGGGGTATGTCATCCAATGTAGACAACATTTACAAAAACTAAAAAAGGGGAAGACATTGGGATGTTGATACATTTTATTGTTTTTACACAATCACAGTTTAGATTTTGTGATTTGTAAAGATTTTTCTCCAGAATGTTCAACTAACACTAACTTTTTCAAACTGCCTAAACTTTTCTAATTTTTTTTAAAAACAAACTCTTATTACTCCTGCAACTCAGTTTGGCATATTTGCAAATTATACATCAAAACAGGATTGTTTATCTTCCTTCACCTAGGACTCTTACTGCTAGTACTTGTGTTTTTTTTCTCTTTGTTTTGTTTTGTTTTTCCACAAATCCACCCAGAACATTATTAGGATTCAAGGGTCTGAGCAGGGCCAAGACCAACGAGGATTACTGTGAAACCTGTATGGCAAAAAGAGAAATGGTTATGTGTTGTCAACAAAAGTAATAATAACCAGTCCCTCCGGGATTTCACAGGCATTTTTTGTGATTGTTACAGGCTAAAATGCGCAGGGCATTTTCCTAAAAGTTGCGATGAAAAGTTGCAATTTTTTTGTTTTACTAAAATCAATAAAAAACCCTAACTTTTAAAATATAAACCAAAAAAACTTATTAGTTTTGTATGATAATTAGCAGATAAACCAACAAACATTGACATTCTCAAAAGGTGCTTTATTTGAGAACTTTGATAGCTTATAAACTGACATTCATGACCATTTCTGGATTGTCCCTCATCTGCAACTCTCCTCACATGTTTTGCAGACACAAAGTGTTTGTCAATGCGTTTATGTTTCATGATTACACTGCAGGACGTGCAAAACAGCCTCCCCCCACTCTCGTGCAGCTGGACAGGAAACTGGTTTGCGACCGCAGTGAAGTTAGTTTTAAGTTGGATATTGGATATTCACGCTCCGCAGAGTTAGCAGTTAGTAAAGGAATATCGCTGTACCAACCGTCTAGACCCCTCAGATCTTCTGGTTCTGGACTGCTCTGCATTCCCAGAACCAGAACCAAACGAGGAGAAGCAGCTTTCAGTTTCTATGCACCACAAATTTGGAACAAACTTCCAGAAAACTGTAAAACAGCTGAAACACTGGGTGCCTTCAAATCTCAACTTAAAACCCACCTGTTTAGAGTTGCTTATGGCTAAATTAGGGTTAGAGTGCGGGTTTTTGATGTTTGTCTCTTTCTTACTGTTTATTCATTGTNATTGTAATCACTCACCTGTGCCCACTTCCCATAATTATCCCCTGTGCATATAACCTGGTCATTTTCTCTCACACACCACTGGATCATTCCGCTTTGTCTGCTCTTTGCCATGCCATGTCTTGCCTTGCATCTAGTTTTTGGATTTTGTTATTGTTAGTTTTGCTGCCTCGTCAGCCCTTTTGTTTTTGTCTGTTTATTTAAGTTAATAAATTAGTTTTCATTATTTTACATCACGAGTCTGCGTTCTGGGTTCGCTGCCATCTCCCCGCCTTCTGACAGAATGATCCAGTCAAAACAGAACCCTGCAGACTCACTTCACTGTGTTCCCCTCTCCGAGGAGGAGGAGAAGGGAAAAATCCTGGAGGAGCTGTTGGAGCAGCATGCACTCAGTGTCCTTGAGGGACCCGGATCCCCGCCCACTGTCACCTCGGCATCCCACGGCCGCCGTTGGCGTAAGAGGGCACCGGCCGCGGTTACTTCGACGTCTGCACTGGCCGCGGTCACTTCCTCGCCTCCGTCGACCGTGGCATCCACCAAGCCCGCTCCAGCCACGGTAACCCCCAGGTTCTCTCAGACCGCCACCACCACGTCTCCGCCGGCCGCATCAGCCGGCACCACGCATCCGCCGGCCGCATCAGCCGGCACCACGCCCCCGTCAGCCGCAGCGACCATCACGCCCCCGTCAGCCGCAGCAACCACCTCCCCGTCATCCCTGGCCATGACTGCCTCCAGGTTCTCTCTGTCTGTCACCAAGGTCCCATCGTCTGCTCCTATGTCTCCTCTGGCATCCTCCTCTACCTCGTCTCCTCCGGCTGAAATTACCCACACAGAACTCCTGGACATTTTATCACAAATTCAAAGACTGTTTAATTCCTTAAAAAAAAATTCAGGACTAAATCACAATATTCTCACCTGCAACATCATTGAAAAGATCCTCCTGTCACGAACTGGACTTTTACACATTCCCATGTTCATGAACTTCTTTAATGAAATAACCCGGTTAAAAGAAGAATTGGTCAATGCACCCAAACCAACCACCTCTCTAGAACCGCTCACAGTTTCCCCAGCCCCGGTCACAGTCTCTCTGGTCCCAGGTACTGTCTCTCCAGCTCTGCTCTCAGCCACGCCACCAGCTCTGCTCTCAGCCACGCCACCAGCTCTGCTCTCAGCCACGCCACCAGATCTGTCCGCAGAGCTCTCCGGATCTCCTGAGGAGGTTGAGATTATCGCTCTTCGCCAGGCCACTCCAGGGGGAGTCGACGTCGCCTCTGTTCCACGGGCAGGTCAGCCTGACACCGCCGCCTCAGCTCCACGGGCGGATCAGCCTGACGCCGCCGCC
>NC_051431.1:32964462-32968976 GCF_001649575.2 Kryptolebias marmoratus | reverse complement strand
TCCCCTTAAGGGGGGGCTCTGTCATAGTTTTGGTATTTTCAGTTTGTTGTTTTGATTATTGTCTTGTTTCAGTTTAGTTTTTCCTGTTCATGTTTGCTGTCACTATTCACTCCTCCCCAGTCACTCTTATGCCCCTGATTATCTGCCACGCCCATCTCCACCAGTAAGTCATTGTAATCACTCACCTGTGCCCACTTCCCATAATTATCCCCTGTGCATATAACCTGGTCATTTTCTCTCACACACCACTGGATCATTCCTCTTTGTCTGCTCTTTGCCATGCCATGTCTTGCCTTGCATCTAGTTTTTGGATTTTGTTATTGTTAGTTTTGCTGCCTCGTCAGCCCTTTTGTTTTTGTCTGTTTATTTAAGTTAATAAATTAGTTTTCATTATTTTACATCATGAGTCTGCGTTCTGGGTTCGCTGCCATCTCCCCGCCTTCTGACAAAATTAGGGTTAGAGTGCGGGTTTTTGTCTCTTTCTTATTGTTTAATCAATGTCACATGCTGTTTTTATTTTGTTTTTTAATTATGTAAAGCACCTTGAAATGCCTTGCTGATGAAATGTGCTATACAAATAAAATTTGATTGATTGATTAGCGTTCCTGTTTCGGGTCAGCCGTGAGCTAGACGCCGCTAACTCCGCGGAGTACGAATATCCAATATCCAACTTAAAACTAACTTCACTGCGGTGTTTTGCTGAAATCTTTGTGGGCAAATGTGAAGCATTAGCGCACATTTTTGCTTCGGTCACTGCTCCTGCACGCTCCGGCATTCTGATGTTAACAGGATGTGACGTCACATTTCTTCTTCGTGAGTTATTTGGGGTTAAAATTAAGGTGTTTTGGACAAAGTTACAAAAAGTTGCGATTTTGCGGGGTTCACTTGATTTTGCGTTAATAGTTGTGTTCGCAACATCACGAAATCCTGGAGGGTCTGAATATCATGAAAGAGTAAGTAGTAGTGCAAAAGAATCAATTAAATCTTTTGCCTGTGCCATTTTTTTTTTGGTGTTTAAACTGCAGAACTTCTGCATAAACAAGTGTTTGTGTGGGCTGCAGGATGCAATAGTTAGTTAGCATTGTTGAAGGTCCTGTGGTAGAACCCTAAGTGGGACCTTTTTATTTGGAGTTTGTGCATGCTATATGTACATGTGGGTTTTCTCCCCCCAAAAACATGCATGTTAGGTTAACTGGCCCCTCTAAACTGTCTCTAAGTTGCAGGTGGCGTTTGCTATGGTGCAGCGGCTGCTCCGGCTGGAGCAGGGGCTTGAATGGGCTGAGCGGTTTGAGATGGGGATGAAAGTCTTTGATTAATTTCTTGCATTATTCCAGACAATTGGTCTAAATGTTGAGCAGTGAAACTTTGCTGCTCACACAGAGAGTTTAGCCCTTTGAAAACCAAAGGCCCCGGTATCGGGGCCAGCAGCACTTCCGCGATTCAGATCAATTAAAGCAAATGCTATACATTAACAAATATATGTATATTGGATATCAAAGTAATAGGCAAAAGCTCCTCTAAATGATACAAACAATATTTTCCAATGGCAAGCAAAATAAATAAGTTTTTCACAGCTGTTGAGGTTCTGGATATTTTGACAGCCGATGGTGGAGCTAAACTGTATCCTGTTGACTCCTCCTCTGACGAAGAGAATTTAGTGTGTCCAGATGAGAATAACAGCGATCCAGATTATGAAATTCCATCATCAGTAAGGTATGTGATTATGATTATGATTATGTATTTTTTTGTGAAATTGTGAGTATAGATACTGTTATGTCCACCAGGCTCGTTTGGCGGGAGACCACGAATTAGTCTTTTTTTACTTGATGCAAAATGAAAATTTATTAAATTATACGAAAGAAATAAAACTTGTAAAGGAATTCCTGAAATAAGAAACCAATATCAGATTATTCAAAAACCAATGGATAACCAAAATGAGCAAAATCCAAAACAAATCAAAGTATTTTTTTTTTATCATTTACACTGTGGCGTGACTATTTTCTTCTGTACAATCTTTGCTCTTTAACTTTTGTGAATGAGTATATTTTTATTTTATGTATTAATTTATAGTTCTTTTTATGTCATTTTATAATGATGGTGGTGACGATGAGGAGGATGTTTTTCAACCACCATCATCTGGATGGTCATCCCTCGGTCACCCCCAAGCAGCACCACGTTCTTCTCCTGCAACACCACATCCAGACCTTTTTAGATCTGAAGACACGAAGACAAAACGAAAACAAAAAGGACCACACACATCTGTCCATCCAAAACGAGGTTGGGGGGATTCTGCAGCACAGGAAGAAAAATGGCACAATAAAGAGGAAGAAGACAAAAGGTCACAACCAGGTTCACACCAGCCACAACGCCCGGGCCCACTTTTGACACTATCTCTGTTCCAGCTTTTCTTTAGTCCAGCTGTAGTTCGGACCATCATTGACAACACCAACATCAATGCTGCCATAAGATTACGCCCTGGAAAGAAGTTTGTCTGCAAAGTGCTGACTGTGAGGGATTTTTACATCTTTATGGCAATCCTAATTTTTAGCAGCCTTGTGAGTGTACATCACAGATTAGACTACTGGAGAAAGGCATGGCCATATAACTTCCCCTTTCCTGGTGATAAGATGGCACGGGATCATTTTGAAGCCGTCTTGTGGTCACTACATCTCAGCATCTCTGAGGAAAAGGAGGATAATGAGAGGAAGAAGAACACTGCAGACTATGACAGGCTCTTCAAGATCAAGCCACTATACACAGAGACTTTTTGTGCTTGCAGACTCCTCCACAGGTTATACCTAGGATTTCTTTGTATACACTGGAAAGAGTGTCTCCACCACAGGGCAAGGCCTGAGCTACTCTTCAGTGATGGACCTCCTTCCATTGTCTTCCCTTGGTGGAGGGTACACACTTTTGTTGATAATTTTTACACCAGCCCCACACTTTTTCAAGATTTGAGTGCCAGAAACATCGACTGTTGTGGTACAATAAGAAAAAGTCGAATTGGCTTTCCCCAAACTGACAAGAACGACCTGCAAAAAAAGGCTGAGAGGGGAGATTTACGGTGGCTGAGGAGAGGGAACCTTCTGTTTGTGAAGTAGATGGACACACGTGAGATAACCATGTGCTGCACAGTCCATGCAGCCTTCAGTGGGAAAAGTATCCAGCGGAGGGTAAAAAGTGCTGGTGCGTGGCAGAGCAAAAGCATACCAGCTCCTGATCCTGTTATTGACTACAACCAAAACATGGGTGGTGTGGATCTGTCTGATGCACTGATTGGTTACTACAGTGTACATCACAAGTCACTGAAATGGTACAAAACATTTTTCTACCATTTCATGGACATTGCAACAGTGAACAGCTTCATCCTCTACAAGGAGCTCTTCAAGCTGAGGAAGGATCCTGCATCCACAGGCACACCAAATCACAAAAAAATCAAAGAGCAGCTGGCTGCAGAAATGATTCAGTTTGCTGAGAGCACAACACCACCATCACCTCAACCACTGACATGCATGCCAGAATACTATGGAACAGATGCCACACAGTCCCGGACGCTGTGCATGAGATGCCAGGAAGCTGGCATCCCAAGGGTGAAGACACCCATTTACTGCAGGAAGTGCCAAGTCCCTCTGTGCCTCACATCCACAAGAAACTGCTTCAGGGAATGGCATGATGCTCAGTAATGTACATATGTAAATAAAGTTGTTCATTTCAGGAATAAGTTATAAGTAATTGTTCAGTTTTAGGGCATGTTGGTTGCACAAGGGGGGAGTGTGCAACCCATACACAAAGTGAAGTCCTCGACGCTGCTGTCACAGGTTCGAGTTCCAGCACGTTGAACTTTGCCACATAGGTTTCCTCTCTCACTGAACCTGTTTTCCTGTCTAAATGTCAAACAAGATCACTAAAGCTGACCAAAATCAATTGTTGTTTTGTTATTGTAATGTACTGTAATATAATTTTGAGCTGTATCAGTTACTAATGCACTCAACTTTTTCTATCAGATTGGTTTTCTTTCTTATTTGCATTCCGATTGCTTTATAATTCTGCTTGAATTGTTAGAGAATAAATTTGCTTCATTTTGAGCCTAATACATTTCCCTCTGTTTTTTCCCCTTTTTGAATGAGTTATAGGGTTTTTTTTTTCAAAGAACCCCAAAAACCCTTGTTATTAGATAGAATTACTTATCAATGATGAGATATGGATGATTGAAAAAGAACCTACAGAAAAAAACCTGAGAAATTTTAAATGGAACACTGTGCCAAATTGTGCCAAAATGTGCCAAAATGGCTGATTTGGAAGGTCCGCCTGGACTTTTATTAAATAATGCCTGTCAGGATTGTGGACGGAAAGGAACCCTGAGCGCAGACTCATAATCAAATAAACTAATTTATAAAATTAAAATAAACAAAACAAAAGCTGGAACTCAAACAGGAAAAAACCAAACTGAAAACACCCAGAAAAACAGTAAAGAAAAACAAAACAGTAACACAAAAAATCCAAATCCTCACAGT
>NC_051431.1:32936359-32964365 GCF_001649575.2 Kryptolebias marmoratus | reverse complement strand
GGGGGAAAAAACAAAAACACAGGATGGAGGGCACAAACAAAACAAATTCAAAAAACAAAAAAAACGACCAGGCAACCGGCCTGGGGAACAAAAACAAAAACATGCCCGAAACAAAAATAAACATTCAGACGGGTGCCCTGTGAGCCGAAAAGGCAAAAGCTCTGGCGGGCGGCCTGAACGCCGTCCAGGGCGAGGCCAAAGATCTGGCGGGTGGCCCGAACGCCATCCTCGGCGGAGCCAGAGTTCAGGAGGGCAGAACAACATCGCGCCGACCCACGGCGTGATGGAGCGGAGCAAGGAGTCTTCCAGGACCCTCGGTGGGCAGCGCGGAGCGAGGCATCCCTCGGTGCGGCAACGCGGAGTGAAGCGTTCCTCAGGACCCTCATCGGGGCAGAGCGGACCGAGGCATTCCACGGTGCGGCAATGCAGAGCGAAGCAGAGCGTGGCATCCCTCCGGATCCTCAGCGGAGCAGAGCAGAGCGTGGCATCCCTCCGGATCCTCAGCGGAGCAGAGCAGAGCGAGGTGTCCATCCGGACCCTCGGCAGAGCGGAGCAGAGCGAGACACCCATCCGGACCCTCGGCGGAGCGGAGCAGAGCGAGGCGCCTATCCGGACACTCGGCGGAGCGGAGCAGAGCGAGGCGCCCATCCGGACCCTCGGCGAGATGGAGCTGAGACATCGTCGTCACGGCCGACCCCCATGGAGACACAGGATGGTGAGGCGTCGTCGTCACAGCCGACCCCCACAGAGACACAGGATGGTGAGGCGGCGTCATCTCGGCCGACCCCCACAAAGACACAGGATAGTGGAGCGTCGTCATCACGGCCGACCCCCTCGGAGACACAGGATGGTGAGGCGTCGTCGTCACAGCCGACCCCCACAGAGACACAGGATGGTGAGGCGTCGTCGTCTCAGCCGACCCCCACAGAGACACAGGATGGTGAGGCGGCGTCGTCTCAGCCGACCCCCACAGAGACACAGGATAGTGGAGCGTCATCATCACGGCCGACCCCCACGGAGACACGGGATGGTGAGGCGTCGTCGTCTCGGCCAATCCCCACCGAGACGTTGGCAGGTGGGACGTCGTCTCAGCCGATCCACACCGAGACGCTGACCGGCAGAGAGGCGTCGCCGTTCCCCTCAGGAACGCTGACCAGCAGAGAAGGCACAGAGAGTACCCAGGGCTCGGCAGAGGGCACAGAGAGCTCTAAAACCTTCTAAATGCCTCTCTAAAACCTTTACGATTCACTCATTTGCATGAAACCTGGTACAACAAAAGGTCAGATTCTGTACTATTGTTTACAACAAATTTTTGGATTTCAACTGCATGCTTTCAAATGGATATTTACATCAGAAAATTATTTTATTTAGGCAGAAATGATTTTATTCTTTATTTCTGCTGTATTATATATTAATTTACTCCTCATCAGTAACAAAAGAGTTGGTTTTTAGACCTCTAGAGTATTCTTTGGAATCTTGCCTTTATTCTGATACCATAAGTGTTCAAATAAACTCTGCAGTTCCAGAGATATATTCAATTCATTTTGGGCACATTATTTTCAAGCATACTTCTCAAAAATAGGCTTGTGGCCAAAGGGGTTAGAACAGCTTCGTGTTGAGCCAGCGAGAAGACTTCCTTGCTTTTGTCCTCAATTAAATCTCTCATGCCATTGACAGCTTGGTTTTCACAAAGATTAAATCTATTACAAAGTCTCTTTATTTCTGTCTCATCATACCCTAAACTAGGTTTTGAAGGCCAGTTGCTTTTATCAAGTATACTTAGATCACGTAGCATTTCCCGTTCAAATGAGAGATGCTTCTCCATATTATTGCTCAAACTTTGCAGAAACTGGTTTGCAAATATTGATGTTAGTTTGGGATTTGATTCAAGGGGAACAGATCCAACATGTCCTGCAGCCTGTGCTTCAATGGCTCCCACTGATTTTTCTCCTGGTGAGACTTTAAAGGACCACAACACACAAATTTTACGCTTTAGTAGTTGTTCTGCTTTTAAAAGCGTGACAGACTGTGCTTGGAGCTGCTGGGACAAGTTTGACAGTTCAGAAAGTGCATCATACATTAGTCCTAGGTCAGAAAGAAATTCTTTACTTTGCAAACGAGGTGCGGCAGCAACGAGCCTCACCTCTGAATGCAAAATCCATCACAAACTGCAATTGTCCCGTGCCTGTTGCCGTATCGCTGCATGTCGCCAATATAATGGTTTATATACCCTGATTTTCCACAGTCTGGCTAATGTCTTTAACTATTTACGTTTAATGTTTGTTAGTGACATATTTAGTTTTGCTGAGGGGACAAAACCACAGTGAAAAGGCACAGGGTGAGGCAGGGCAGTACTCTGCCGCACTGAAGGGGGGTGTACGTGAGCCAACGGAAGAGGCTCTTATGCATTTATGCAGAGGCGAGTGAGAGTCACGTGCACTGCAGCGAGCCGTTAATTTTTGTTTTGCTCCATCGGACTGCCAAAATGGTAATTGTAACGTTTTTTTCTTATCTTATCTTTAATATGTACCTTACGTGTGAGAGAGAGAGAGAGAGAGAGAGAGAGAGAGAGAGAGAGAGAGAGAGAGAGAGAGAGAGAGAGAGAGAGAGAGAGAGAGAGAGAGAGAGAGAGAGAGAGAGAGAGAGAGTGTGTGAAGATCACTGATGAGATATGAAATAACCAGCAGCCAATTGAATAAGCTACCCTTTTGGGTTTATATATTTTTAAATCTGACTCTAAAGGAGTCAGTGCCTCACCAACCATGAACCTCACCGGACATCACTGGATTTAGCCCACATGCAGAACCCACTGAGAAGTAAATAAAAAGTTTATTTAAATAGGAATGATAGCAGGTGACCCGGGGCTGGAACTGGAACAGGAATCGGACTTCAACCGTGCAGTAGAGGATGACAAGTTGGTCAACAAGGAAATTATTGAGATGAATCTGAATAAGGAAGGTTTGCTTACAGGAAACGGAATGAGTGGAGTCTGGTTAGAGAACCTGGCTCCTTGAACGTGACGAGCTCGAACCTGGTGGTGTCTTGGATTGCACGTGATGAGAAGCTGGGTGGTTCTGAGAGGTTTCGTAGGAGGGTGAGCAGGGTTTGATCGGGAGGTGGAACTCGGAGGAGGAAACAACCAGGAGGCTGCCAGCAGGAAACCCACGACCAGGAATGAACTTGGAGGCTTGAATCTTGATCTTGAGAACTCGAAGAGTCACTAGGAACTGGATCCAGGAACACGGAAGTAACCTGAGGAGGAGAACGCAGGAGCACGGTAAGAAAATTCCTTGGAAGGAAAACGCAGGAAACAAGGTCTGGCTAGAGTCATACCATTGAGGCTAACATTCTGGCGTTGAAGTGCTGGCAGCATGCTCCTTATAAGCCTCCTCCTAGATGACGTTGATCTGAAACACCTGTCACCACTCAACCACCCTGTTCTCAGCTATCACCTGAAGAGAGACGACAGCAGCCAAACAAAGGAGCAAAGCTCCATACTCCAACAGACACAACGTTTTCTACAGCATCTGATATAGCAAGCTCCAGACGATGGTTCTTACAGTGCCATTTGAAAAGGTTAAGTTATCTTGCCATCAGCCTGGTTGCCACACCTAAGTTACTGCCCAACATAACACTCGCTCCATCAGAGACAAATACAATTTTCTGAAGCCACTCATCACTGAAGCCTGTAGTGTCCAAACAGTTGAGCAAAGCTTTCTCTATGCCTTCTGCTGTTTGGTTCTCTAACTTGAATAGCTCCAGAAACACAAATTCAGGAGTAGCTCCATCAATAGAGGCTTTAACACTGACAATCATAGCAGATTTGTGACTGGCAGATGTAGCCTCATCAATGAGGACGGACAGTTTGCGTGAAGAAGACACTATGCTGTTCACAATTTTTATCTGCATTTCTTTTGCAATATGTTCCACAATTTTTGTGGAACATATTGCACACTTTGTGTAAGCTCCTGAGCTATTCCATGAGCCCTGGACATCTCATGTCGCTGAATCTTGTTCAGGACTGAAGACAGTGCTGTTTATCTGTTCTCATTTGAGCCTAATGACTGGATCTTGAAGAAGGCCCACTCCTCAGAACTTTTAAAATCTCTGATTATCAGAAAACTATTTATAAATTATCAAGCCATAAAACATGAACTTGTAAAGCTATCATTAAACCACATTCTTTATAACCATAAATAAATGCTACTCTAATCTGCAGAGATTTATTTCATGAACTGAACTTCATATATGTGGCACCCATTGTCAGGATTTGGATTTTGTTTGGGTTGTTCTTTGAGTTTTCTTTTGGGTTTATTGTTTCTTTTTTGTTATTTGGTTGCTTTTATGTTTAGTCTGGGTTTTGTTCAGTCTTTGTTCCTTGTGTCTTTGTTTCATGTCATTATTCACTTGTCCTTTGTCATCACTTGTTTACCTGCCACGCCCAACTCCACCTGCTTGTAATTGTAATCCTTCACTCTGCTTTTAAAACCTGGTCATTTCCTCCATGTACTTGCTGGTCTATTGTCGTGTTTCTCTCGTTGTCTTGTCACTTCATGTTTGCCTTAGATTATAGATTCAGTTTATGTTTTGTATTTAGTTCATTTACTGCCTTTGCTGCTTTTTGTTTCTGTTTCTTTTATTTTAAATAAATAATTTTATTCCTGGAACCAATATGAGTCTGTGCCTTGGGTTTACCGCAATCTCCAACGAACAAATCTTTTGAGTGAACAAACTAAACTAAATCATTTTATTAATTGATTCATTCCTTACTTAGTTCAGTTGAGTTTAGTGGAAGTGGAACTTCCCCGTTCTGTGACTCACTCGTGATGTGAATCTAAACGACACAGCGACGTGCCCCATGCAGGCGGGGAGGGACTGTTGTTGACACCTGAGCGAATGTGACTTGAGATTCATTTACTGAAAATCAAATCAACTCCCTGTATCACTCAGTGACTCTGCCCTGTGTTATTCTAACCGTTTTGTCCTCGCCAGGATTTTCTCTCAGGCTTTTGGCAGCGGCATACGTTTATCCAAACTAACTGCTAGGTTTCAGTCAAGCTTCATGAAAATAAATGCACAAACACCCAGTCCCCATTATCTTAACAGACTGAGGGGCACAAAGTAACAAAAGGAAAGGAGACAGAAGAAAAGTGAGTGAGACTTCCAGCAAGACTAACTACAGCAGCAAGGCGGAGGGTCCTTAGGTCGTAACAATAATAAGCAGAAAAGAAAGAGGACTCTCATTTTTGTTTAGTGAACATGCTGCTTGCTGCTGTAGTGTTGTGGCGCTCGCTAACTTCAGCTACACAGAGAGAGGAGTCTGTCAGGGAGGGCAGGGGAGGGATTCATACAGTGAACGTACTGCTGATTCGCGCATGAGCAGAAACAGAGAACTGCCGCCGAGGAGTAATTGGTTTGCTTAGTACTGTGCTGAAAGTGTTGTAAAGGGTGGGGAAGGAGGCAAACGCAGAATGCAGACTCATCTTAACTAAAAACAAACAAAAACAAAAGGCTGACGTGGCAGCAAAATAAATGATAAAGTTAAACATGAGACAACAAGGTGTGGAGCAAAAAACATGACACAGGAAACCAAGAACAAGCAGGACAGAACTCTACACAAACCGATGAACCAGTGGAGCAGTGAGGGAAGTGACCAGGTTTTAAGCGCAGAAGGTGACGAGGTAAGTGGGCACAGGTGAGTGATAACAACTGCCGGCAGGTGGAGGTGGGCGTGGCCGGAGACCGAGTGAGTGACAACTGGGGAGGAGTGGATGATAACAAAAACACCGACATGAGAGACAAAGACGCAGAAACAAAAAACTAAGACATGAAACAAAACCCAAAAGAAACATGAAAACAAACTGAAAAAACCCCAAATCCCGACAGGAAGTGGCGTTGTTTATTTGTGTACTGCACAAATAAACTGTGTGAACTGAAGGATTCAGTGAACAAATCTTCTGAACAAATCATTTTAATGAACTAATTCTAGTGATTCAGAACACTAAAAGGAGCTGTCCTTCCCATCACTAGTCCATTGAGTGGAAGGTGAGATGGTAGAGAGGCTGCACCCTAAAAAATAAATTTGGGTGTTGTTTTAATCACACAATAATAAATCTCAAATTCAAAGCCTTATTAATTTTTACATTCAAAATAAACAGATTTTGTTGTTTAAAGCAATAATATGAGCTATTGAAGCAACTAATGCTAATTACACACACAGAAACAGGCAAATACATCATTATCCACTTTTGCATTTCAATGGCGTATGATAAAAAATAAAAAAAGCCAAAATGCACCAAATGGCAGTGAAGGTTTCCTTAAAAAGCAGTTCAGTTATAAGGGTCATAACTTGCAACGTAATTTCAAGAGAGTTCAAAATACCGAAACTCAGCTCTTTGTCTTTGGTGGTCATCTTGAATTGGGTCTTGGCAATGTCATTAGCTTAACTTTCTGGTGAGAAGTAAACTGTTTATCCAAACTGAGCTTTATGTAGCAGATAAAATATTTACTGATCATAACCTTTCCACAAAACCACACTTCAAAAGATTCAAACTATTTTTTAATACACAATACAAACCAATAGTATACTTTTTACATCAGCTCCACTTTTACTTTCTCTTCATTTTGGTTTGTGGCTGCCACATCTTGCTAAGTTTTCAAAAATAATTCACAGGAGAAACTTTTGAGAGCTCTGTGGATAAAGTCTGGTTCAAGTTAGGCCACTAAGATTACTTTGTTGAGGTTAGGAAGACACACAATATGTGTCAATATGGCTTCTAAATGAAGATAAAAATGTTTTAAAATGCAAAGGTTTGTAGAATTCATGCATGCACACGTGGAATACCAGGGGAACTTGTAGATCAACAGTCTTACTTGTGTGTGTAAATTTCTACTTGTAAAAATATTCATGAGTTAAAAACCTAACATTATTTTAAAAAAACGCATATAACCCACTGCCTTTCATGTCAGAGTTTTAAATTAAGATAATATTAAGATGAGAAATGATAAAGCTGTAGCAGTTTTGGTCAGACCTTGAAAATAACTAAGCACAATGTCATGCAATTTAGCAAGAAGTCACTCTGAGTATGTTTGTGAATGACTTTTAACTACTACATATAATTTTAGATCATTATCTTTAAAACTGAATCAGACTTCTGTTAAATGATGTTCAGGTTTTTTAATTTAATTTAATTTTCATGAGGTCTTGGTGCTGGTCAGTGGATTACCAGAGGACTGGACTACAAAGTGAGGTTAACAGTTTAGCTGCTATGTGCTGCTCCAGAGCAGGTGATGAGTTCAGTTACAGCTGAAACTGTCAGTAAAAAGCTCTGTCCGTGCACTGATTCTTTTTTCCTAATGAGATCTCAGACAGAAAAATTAGAATAAAAGTCTGATTGACACATTTATATATCATTATAGTTATACCTTCTGCTGTAACATTTTAAATAGACTGTAAAATAACATAAAACTAAAACTCCACTGTCATTTTTAAAAGTCAGTCAGTGCTTCACATTTAGATGCTGATTAAATGTTGGTCTTTGAATTTTCAAATTTAGCCATAACATAATATTTATTTAGAAACATATGCTCATTTTATCACTTAATCTATATAATGTAATTTATGGATTCTAAATTTAGGTAAAATTATTTGACCAGATCTTATTTTTTTAAAGTAACTCACATGAGAAATGTGCTTTGAATCTTGAATACACTTTATATACTGTATGTATGGATGTCTAAGTGTATGTTTTAAATTTGTATGTTTGTTTCTCTGTTGTTGTTTTCTCCTTACACAAATTCTTTTGTTTACTTTTGGGAGTGAAATGACCCAAGTGTGTTTAGAAAGAAATCAGCTGCTGCCAAGTCTGTGCATATTTCAGTTTTAAGGTAAAATAACTTATGTATTTGAATAGTGTATAAATAATGGGGGTCAATTGGCAGGAGTGGTCGTTAATGGTTTTTTACTTGTGTGTGAGCCAGGCAGATGAGAACAGGCATTTCTTGGTGTGTGCTTTGTTTGCTTAATTTCCTGCTGGTTGTCATAGACAAGGTGATTTAAATTTCTTTTTTAAGATATAGTTTGTTTCTTAAAATCAGAGTAAAACTAATTCAGGCTTTGTGTTTAATCTTTCCCAAGTCACCTTTCTACATAAGTCATATTTAAAGTACTCAGTCGTTCATCAGACAGATCCTTTTTGAAATCAACAATGTTACAGGAAAATGAGTTATTTGTTTGTCTTACTGTTTCAGCCCTGCTTTGGCTGTGGCTCAGAATGATGTAAGATCTGTAATTCAAAGTACATGGCACACATAAATCACCTTACAGATGTGAACTTTTAAATTTATCACTGCAACCATAAGGACACCACAACACCAATTTGTAATTTATTCTATTTCTATAAAATTTATAAGTTGTCAATATAAAAGCAGTTTGAAGCTTGCCCATGACATAATTCAGCGTACGTCGTATGAGCGGCACCGAAAACCAGACACAGAGGCAGAGTAAAAGGTAATTGGTTTTATTTACAGTGAGAGAATGTACAGTGAAGGTCGACCAGGAGGATCTGCAACGGCAAGGAGGAGCCGGGTGAGTCTCGGGTACAGGGTTAGTTTTGATTGAGCAGTAGATGATTCTGAGAGTAATAGTTTTGTCTTACAGGTTCGAGGAGGCGGAGGAAGCAGGCAATCCAGAGGTAATTCCAAGAAGGGAGCAGTCCAAAAATCCAGGAGCAAGTAAGTTTCAGGCAGCAAAAGGTAAACCATAGAGTAGGAAAGCACATCCTAAAGCGACAGGAGAGGTACAAAAAAACCAATGGTTAGCGTAGCCGTGAGCTTGGAGTTTGAGAACTAGAGGCTGAGACTACCCATAAGGCGTAATGCTCCAGCGAAGATCTGGAACCAGCCGGAAGCTTATATGCAGGTGCTGCTCATCAGGTGGAATCTGCTTCAGCTGTGGAGGAAGAGTTAGTGGCACCGCCCACAGGGCGGAGACAAAACTCAGATCCTTACAGCCCACTAATAACAAAAAATTATTGCGGTAGGTACATCTTTTTCATTGTACAGAAGTTGTACATGGTGGTTTGATTAAACCAGCTTTGTTTGTAAACTCAGAAACAACTTCCTTGTAGAATTTCCTGCTTATGCTGGTAACTACCCCCCCACACCCCAGGTAACCATAGTGCCATAGGAGGTATACATCATCCTGTTCTTATTGTCAGTACTTTTGTGCTTAAACCATTCTGACTTGAGTTGTTTGCGCACTAGAAATTACTGGCAAGTTGAGTCACCTATTGCTGCTGGGTCAGGAAGCGCTCCTCTCCTGTTTAGGTGGAGTAATTCATTAGGTCTGGTCTGTAAAAGCTGCTCTTTGCTCTGCACTTCACTTTGAATTTGAACTGCCATTTTATTAAGCATTTGTGTTTTACGTCTTTTAATTGAACTCCTAATAATCTTAAAGCGCGTATGTGTCTGATGTTGGGTTAACTTTCTGTTATGTTCCTCTGAAGAAGGAATGTGTGGATTTTCTTTACCTTTTGTTAAATTGTGCTTTAATTTTCCCATTATTGAGTTATTTTGTATTTTTTAATCGTATAACCTTTCTCAACTCCCTTTCAGCTTGGAAATGCAAGTCTTCAGGGTGACCAGTCCTTTGTGCTGTGTGCGTGGTTGGTGCTGGGTTCCCTTTATGATTGAGTGCATATTGACAAGTGCTTGGGTTGATTTTTTGCATTAGCTTTTCTTTATTTGTGGAATCAGTCTTCCCTGTGTGGACCACTTCCCCTCCTGCTAGTAGGCCTCAGTCTGCACACTTCCCTGTCTTTTTCCTGTATGGGTAAATTTGATCATTTTACATGCTTTCTAAAAACATGATAAATAATAATGAATGTAACCTTTGGCATTGTGGAACCACATCTCGTTCTCATTAATGATGGTACTAACCTGTTATTCATTTCCTTGGGTGCAATTCCAAAGGCAGCATTGCTGACAACATTTTGCTGCCCTAATTATAGTGAGTTTAAAGGGCAGAGTACCAAATAAATTTATACCCTCATGTTGCCACACCCGGAGGAAGATGTCTTGAAGTCAAGAACTGTCTTGTACAAGCAAAAGACTGGGTCCCCAAGTAGTATAGGAAGCGATGGTGGGGCGACTTTCCGGATCTCGTGGTCTCCGCTTCTTGCATCCCACTATCCCTCACCGCCAGCCTTAGTCTCAGGGGGGGTCGGGAACGATGCCTCACCATCCATGGTCTCCATGGAGGTCGGCGACAATGACGCTCCACCTGCCATCGGCTTAGTGGGGAACGCCGCCGTCACAGTTTCACGAGCAGGTCCAGCTGACGCCACCGCCACAGCTCCACGGGTGGGTCCAGCTGATGCCACCGCCACAGCTCCACGGGCGGGTAAAGTTGCTGCAGCGCCTTCGCCATGCCTGCCTCATGGAGGGTCCCGGACGACACCTCCGCAACGTTGGCTCCTCGGAGGGTCCCGGATGACGCCTCCGCCTCGTCGGCTACTCGCAGGGTCCCGCCCAACGTCTTTCTCTGCTCAGCCATGCCAAGGGTTTGGGGGACACCTCGCTCTGCTCAGCCACGCCGAGGGGACGCCTCACTCTGCTCAGTCACACCGAGGGTCCGAGGGGACGCCTCGCTCTGCTCAGTCACGCCAAGGGTCTGAGGGGATGCATCCCTCTGCTCAGCCACGCCGAGGGTCCGAGGGGACGCCTCGTTCAGCTCCGCCACGTCGAGGGTCAGCGCTTCGCTGAGCTTTGTCACGCCTGCCCGGCTCACGCTTGCCCGGTTCACGAGTGCTTGGTCCACACCTGCCTTGCTCACGCCAGCCTCGTCCAAGCCAGCCTGGTTCGAGCCTGCTTTGTTCACGACAGCCTCGCCTACGCCTGCATCGTTCACGCCTACGCCTGCGTCGTTCACGCCTACGCCTGCGTCGTTCACGCCAGTCTCGTTCAGGCCTGCTTTATTTACGCCAGTGAATTAACAACAAAATAAAAGCTTGTCTTTGGTTTAACCATTGCAGTTAAAAAAAAAACCCCAAAAGGTACCTCTTTTTTATTTTTGTAATTGCCGTTTTTCTAATTTTGTTTTAAAAATGAAAAAACAAAAAAACACATGCTTGTTTTGTTTTTGCAATTTTATTTTGAAACGAAAAAAGCAAAGAACGAACCATACATAGATTGTAGATTCTTTTTGAACAAATACATTCAGCAAAATATTTACCAAACTGAACTTAATAAACACCTATCATCTAGTACGTATCAAAGAAAGGGACAAATGTGTTGGGGTCCAGGGTTTTGGAATGGTGGGGCTGCTATCTCACTTTTGTCCACCAGAGGGCGTCCTGAGGTTTTGCCTGGAGGGTTGGTCTACAGCTCCTGATCCAGCGCACCGGGTGCTAATCTCATCAGCTCCTTAATTAGGAGGGAGTCGCCGTCACTTCACTGCCAGAGTGTCATCTATGTTTGGTACTTCAGGCCCCAGAGTTATCTTCTCTGTGTTGACTCTGTCTAGAAAAAATTCTGCTAGTGACCCTTTGTGTGCTTCTCCTTCAGGACCTTTTTTCGGGACTCTGTGGACCATCCAGACATCAGGTCAGACTGTTGGTTCCCTGACCCTGATTCCTCGAGAAGCTGACTAGACACCCAAGTTACGTGTATCTAAGCAGTGGAACTCCCCACTACCCGTCCACCCTCCAACGCCGCCTCTCCAGCCGTCCTCTTCCTCCCATCGAGCCCTGGACTTCCCAGTCCGGACCCGCTTCCAACAACGTAAGCTTCATCTGACTCTGTTTTCTGAAGATTCCTGCTGAGCTTGAATTAAACTGACCTGTCCTCCTGTGCTCAGAGACCTGGTGTGTGCCGTAGAAGAGATCCTGGACCTAAACACCATCACTCACCTTCCTGTTTAATTTCTTTATAATAAACCTCTCACATTAAAGCCAGTGTTCTTAGTTGTGTTCTGCATGTGGGTACGAAAATTAGAATCCAACATGACAAAATGGAAAGCAAATGGAAAACTTCCTTAGGACACTTTGAATATCTTGTCTTGCTGTTCAGGTTAACCAATGCTCTGGCAGTTTTCCAAGCATTGGTAAACAATGTCATGAGAGATTTTCTGCGTAAGTTCGTTTTTGTAAAATTAGATGATATTTTAATCTACTGTCAATACCAGTGATTCCCAACCCTGGTCTTTCAGGAACACTATTATGTATGTTTTTGTTGTTTCCCTGCTTTGACACACCTGATTTGTATGAGTGAGTGATTAACAGGCTGCAGAACAGCAGGGAAACTATGAAAACATATAGGATAGTGTTACTTGATGATTAAGGTTGGGAACCACTGCTCTAGGCTTCCAAAACACCAGAGTCACATCAGATCAGTTCCACAAAGATTACCAAAGAACCAACTTTTTTATTAAGGCTGAGAATTTGGAATTCTGTGTCTCCACTGTTTCTTTTCTGGTTTCATTTTTTTAAGTGGACAGGTTCAGACATAAAATAAAAGGAGTCACAGAATGGCCAACACCAGACAACAGAAAGCAACTTCAGCATTTGCTGGGCTTCGCCAATTTCTACATTCAGAACTGAAACAATACAAGAAAGAAAAACTGGAAGGAGGGACTGAAACAAAACAAGAAACGAAAAAAACGACTAGGCTAAAGGCTAGGGGTAACAAGTAAAAAAACAGAGAAAACAAAGTTATAGATGGATGGCCTAGCATGTCCAAACACGGGTCAAAGTTTGGGTGGACAGCTCCACAGAGGAGCCAGAGTTCGGGTGGACGTCCTGGAAACCATCCACAGCAAGGTCAGAATATGGGAGGATGGCCCAGGAACCGTCCTGAGCAACACAGGAGAGATCTTGCTCTTAACCTCCTCATAAACATAAGAGTGAGAGGCATCCGCCTGGACTCTCTCTGAGGCAGAGAAGTGAGAGGCACACTCCTGGATTCTCTCTGAGGCTTGAGAGCATTGCTCGTTGCCTCAGGTCAGCTGATCAGCTGCTCCTGGAGGTACCGAGGTCAAAACTGAAGCTCAGAGGAAACAGAGCTTTTAGTGTTGCTGCTCCCAAATTATGGAACGATTTGCCTTTACATATTAGAAGTGCCCCTTTATTGTCCAGTTTTAAAACTCTTCTTAAAACACATTTTTATTCCTTGGCTTTTAAACACACGTTGAGACTTTTGCTTTTATCTCCATCACAGCATTTCATTGTTTATATTATTGTTTTACGTCTTCTTCATGTTCTGAATGTGTATTGATTTTTATCTGTGCAACACTTTGTCGCAGCTTTTGTTGTTGTAAAGTGCTCTATAAATAAAGTAGTAGTAGTAATACCGACTGGGCTGTCAACAGCAATGTGTTGGCCCACCTGGCTTGGTCTGCTAAGCCTACTGTCAAGCATCGTAATTTCATCATAAACTTTGGTCTATTAAACGTCCGCTCTCTCACTGGTAAGGGACATCTCATCCAGGATCTCCTTTTCAACCGTAAGGTGGACTTCCTTTGCTTGACTGAAACGTGGCAACATCCCAAAGACTTTGTTTTTCTCAACAACTCAACTCCACCTGAGTTTGTTTACATCAGTCACACTCGCAACTTAGGGAGGGGCAGAGGTCTTGTGATAATTTATCAGAAGCACTGTAAAGTCCTCCCTGTCTCTGCCCCGCTCTTTCACTCATTTGAATACACTGCATCACAGCTTCCTGGATCTACTCCTACTGTTTTATGTACTGTTTATCGACCACCTAAGCCAAATAAGCACTTTTTTGTATGACTTGGCTGCTCTTCTCACTCATCTCTCTGTTCTCTCTCCCAAAATGATTATAGTTGGTGATTTTAATATTCACATGGACAATGACGGTAACCTTCTTTCCAGAGATTTTACCTCCTATCTGGATAGTTTTTGACTCCAGCAATACATTGAATTTCCGACTCATTCTAAAGGTCATATCCTTGATTTGGTGTGTTGTTCTGGTGTCACCCTATTTATGGCAAAGCCAGTCTGTTTCCCCTTTCTGATCATGTGTTTATTTCTTTTGATGTAAATATAATAGTTTCCAAAACCTGTACTCGTCGTGACATTACATTTAGGAAAATTAATGACATTACGCTGCCTTTACAGCAATTTCTTTAATATTTTATGGATATTGTAAGGTGATGGTATTTTAAGTTGTAGCTGAGAATGGTGAATTCTTATCCTCCTTGATCTCAGGGCGCCATTTGACACCATTTCTGCTAATACTCTCCTGAACAGATTAGCATCCATTGGTATCCACTTGCTTGGTTTACCTCATATCTTTTTGGCTGCACTCAGTTTATTCTGTCAGGTTTGGTGATTGAGGCAAACCCAATACGCAGTCTCATTGCAAGCTCCAGGCAAAACTCGATTGTTTACAAACAACAAAAAGAAACAAAAACATAAGGCTGATGTGGCAGCAACAAAAACTTAATAACACAAATTTACAAAATCCAGGGTGGCAAAGACATGAGGGCGAGACACGAGGAAAACCAGACAGTACATTGGAGTAACAATAAACTAGTAACTAAGTGAGGGAAATGGCCAGATTTTAAAGATTGAAGCTAATTAGGAGAAGTGGGCACAGATAAGTGATTACTTACTTAGGTCAGGTGAAGATGGGCATGGCAGGCAAAACAAGTGATTGCCTGAGGACAAGTGAATGATGACAGAAATACAAGGAGCAAAGACAAAAACAAACGAAGATAACCAAATAACAAAATAAAAGAAACAATAAACCCAATACACAAGACTTAGTTAAACTGAACACAGGATAACCAGAAACATGAAAAAAAAAAAACAATAACCCAAAATACAAAAGGAAATTCAAAGAAAAACCCAAATCCTGACATGTTCAATTTAAATCCCATTCTTCAAGTTTTTTTCCCCTTTTCTGCAGGTGTGCCCCAAGGTTCCATATGAGGGCCCCTTTTATTCACATGCTCCCTCTTGGCTACGTATTCCACCAATATAATATAAATTCCCATTGTTATGCAGATGACACCCAGCTCTACATTTCCTCAAAACCCAATTCATCCCTCAAACCTACCTCCTTGTTGGACTGTCTTATGGAAATTAGACCACGGCTAATTCTCTCAAACTAAACAGTAAGAAAACAAAAGTTTTACTCGTTAGCACAGCCTTCACTTTAACCAAATCTCACAGATTTTCCACCAATATTGACAACTCCCATGTTCATCCTTCCCCTCAGGTAGAGTCTGGGTGCCATACTTGATAGTACGCTCTCATTTCAGTCTCATATTAATTATATCACTCGGTCTGCATACTTTCATTTATACAACATTGACCGACTCTGTCCTTTCTTTACTCCTCATGCTGCTGCTATCCTTATCCATAGCCTTATCACCTACCGGATTGATTATTGCAACTAATTGTTCCTCCTGCCTGTCTCGTCACCATGGGGAACAGAGCCTTCAGTCGCTGTGCTCCTTGGGTCTGGAACTCGCGCCCTCCTGTCATCAGGAACATGGACTCCTTTCCCTCTTTTATATCACAGTTGAAAACACACCTGTTTAAACTGGCATATTCACTTTACCATGGTCTTAAGTGTTGTCATATCATGTCTTGTTTTATATAATTGTATATTGTCCATTGTGTATGTATACGAGTCTGCTGGGTCCTGTTTTGGCTGATTCACTCTGTCAGGTTCAAGAGAGGTGGAGGATTTGGACCCAGAATGCAGACTGACACAAAGAACGATAAACTAAGCTGTTAATAAATGAAAACAAAACGTTGACTTAGCCAAAGACAAAAACTTACAACAGGCTGACTCATGGGGAACACAAGAAGGGAAACATGAGGAGAACTAGATAGAGCATTACTGCAACGATAAACCAGTGAGTAAGTGAAGCTGTGGAACAGAATATATGGGCTGAGGTTAAAGAGGAAGTGGACACAGGTGAATGATTACTAATTAGGAACAGGTGCAGTAGGGGTGAGCTAGGCTGCTAGTTGAAAACTACAGACTGACGGAGAGTGACATATGGCACAAGGAACACAGACTGCGCAGAGAGCAAAACTACATAAAATAACAGGGAACAGACAAAAACATGGGTCACAAGAAATAAAATATAACTGCAGGAACATGAATGAAAACAATAAACCTAATACAAAAGATTAGCCAAAAAATAACTCAAAAACACTCAAATGCTGACATAATAATCACATAACCCATGTTTTACACGTGCGGGTAAGACTTTTTTTGCTTTTTTAAATTAATTTTATTTTCAGTTTTGAGATAGTTTTAGTCCCATTCTCAGGCTGATGTAACTGATGATAAGTTAAAGTTTATTTTGGATCACTGTAACATTGCTCATACACTAGTCAAGTCAAACTTACGTGGCTATGAGAATTATTTTTAGTATCTTTATTAAGCAAACAAAAGCGGAGGAAAATGGAGAAAATTCTGAAGTCTCCTCTATCAGAGCATTTGTAATTCCCACACAGATTTATGGTTCTGGCTTGGTTTACTGTAGCCTCTGCCAGAATATGACATCATCATCATCATCATCATCATCATCATCAGTGAAACCTGAGTTGAATATAAAGGAGTCAGTATAACCATTAAAAACACTGCTCTATCAGCAAAGTCACTGTTGGTGAGAAGCTGATTAAGAACCAAAATAAAATATTGTAATATTGGTAAGAAAGTAGAAAAACAAACAGTAGGAGGTAGTATAAAAAGATGAGTTACTCGTGAGCTATGACAAAAATAAAGAAGATAGATAGATTTCACACTAAAGAATAGCAACAAGCCTCACATATCTGAGAAATCGAGTCATTTCATTTTTCATTTAGGGTTTGAACTCTCCCTATGGCTGTGCAGACAGCTGCTCTGTTGCAGAATCGTAATCGCATCGTAATCTGGCATTGATTATTTCTTCTAAGACGGTGACAAATATTAATGTAGTAAAGGGAATACACAAAAACATACTTATTTTTTTCAGTCAGTACAGAGTATAACCCTCTGATGTACTGCACATTCTGCACATTCTGTGTTGCAAGCAAAATCAATTTTCCTTAATGGACTGGTTCATCATGTTAAATAAATTCAAAAGTCTTTCTTCAAATTAATATAAAATTGAAACCAAAAGCTCCACTCCAAACTTCCACTTGCACTTTGGCATAATCTTCTGCAGACTATGAAACAGGAATATTTTTTGAACCGTTTACAAGATTATTTGACAACTTCAGAATTTTAGTCACCTATCCTTATCTAAAGCCTTTTAAATAACTGCTGATCAGAATTGTTTCATTGATTGGTTTATATATTGTGAATTTGGACAAAGCATGGCTAATAGCCAGCCAGCTCATCAGTCATTTAAAACACTGAATCTACATGTGGATGATATTTGTGTTTAATTAGCACTCTTTTTGTTCATAAATAAACTCAATTAAAAACATTGCATTCCTTGATGGAATGCATATTGTCTGCTGCATATCATACCTTAACTTTAGATCATCTTGTGCTGAGAAACCACAGAGCTATAGCTGTCTTTGTTAAACCTTGAAAATAATGTTTTGTGCAATCGCATGGATATTGTGACATGTCGTGCTCAGAATGTGTTCTTATTGACTCTCAGCTACTACCACACCAAATTTTAGCTCAGTATCTGAGCACTAATACATTTGCAAAAGAACATTAACTATTTGAAAGCAACTATGTGTGTTTGTTAGCAAAACATCTCAGTAATAATTGGATGTACATCTATAACTGATTAACTTTTTGGAGTCAATTCAATTTAAGATGGCTGCCACAATAATTAATAATGAGTGAACTCAAAAGTGTCTGCAATTCAATTTTACAGACACTGAGCTCAGATTTGATGTGGCAGTAGCTGAGAGTTGTCCATGACACATACTGTGTCATGGACACATGGACATGTGTCATGTGTGACATTTTGTGATGTGTGTGAGCCTGTGCCTAGTATTATTTTCAAAGTCTGGCTAAAGTGATTACAATCCTGAACACAAAATAATCTTAGTTTAAAACCCAGACATGCAAGGCAATGGACAGTTACATCACAGAATGCTAAGCCTTTATTGAATTTTTTTTTTCATTAACAAAAGTGAAAAATAAAAGGAAAGAATAAGAAATTAAAGGTATTGCATTCCTTGAAAGAAAGCATCTTGCCAGCTGCCTTTCATGTCAAAGCTTTAAACTAAGATCTTATATAGATGTATAATGTAGTTGTAGCTGTTTTGTTCAATATGGCAGATTTTGTGATATCCTAAACAATTTGTTAGTGTTTTGAGTATGTATTGTGAATTTCCCTCAGCTCCCGTCATGCCACATTTTAGCTCAATATCTGTAAAACTCACTGAGGTATAGATATTTTTTGTTGGCTCAGGTCTATTTGCTATCACAGCCATGTTGCATTAGGTTGACTCCAAAAAAATAATTAAAAAGAATTAATACCAAGGCTTTAAACAAAGATGTTGCAGAAAGTGTATCATATTACATCTTCACATCAATATATCTATGATTTATTTGCACAAATCTCATTGTTCTGAGTTTTAATTTTTAATCTCAATTAGTTTTTTTGCTGGGTAAAAAAAGGTTAAATAAATACAATAAAATATTAATAATAATAAATATATGGATTCAATACTTTTCCTTAAAATATTGTTTGTTGTTCCTTTTCAACTTGTGCAAATTAAACATGTATGCCTTTTTTGCCAGTTTTTTGGGTAAACATGGCCAATTTCAATCAATAAATAAAACTCACTTCTAACATTTATAATGGTATTGTGTGTAACAAGCTATGAGTAAACTATGAAAACAACTGATAAGTACTTATAAAAATATAAAAAGAAAATATCATTCATAAGGCAAATTAAAATAGGAATTTTAGAGAGACAAGGACAGAGGTGAGGAAGTGTGAACGTGAATGAATGAAAATGAATGAGGCTCCTCTGGGCAGTGCCGAGGTTTCTCACTGACACATATTGATTGTTAGGCTGAACAGCAGCCCTGGCAGAAATCAGCAGACTTGACATAATGCATGTGTGTGAGAGTGATATTTTATGTATGCTTCAGAAATTATTTCCAAACAAAGACCAAATGACCTCCAACAATAATGGAAGGAGAACCTGAAAGGTTACAGCTCGATAAATTAAACTTTTGGTAACTCGGATTAACTAATTCTGTAAGGTTTAAAGATCAGTTAACTACAAAATAAAACTCAAAGGAGATAGTTAAATGTCAGCTTTCTCAGAGGCGATAAGGCCTCATATTTGACAGCAGTAGTGTTATCATTAGTGCAAACAGTTGTTGACACACAGCAGCTGTGGCTGCAGATGCTGTGTTTCAATGCTAATTAAAAATTAATAGCCTGTTTGTGTTGTCTGTGTACGAGCCATGTAATCTTCATAACTACATCACAAAATCTCACAAATGAGAAGCTATTATTCAACACAGATAACCAAGTTTGCATAGCTTTTTACAGCAGAGGAAAACACAAGTTTTACTTTATCTAAAAATAATTCCAACTTTATAAGATTAACAACCTTTTACAGTATAATGTACCACTAGTGGAATATTTATTTTCAGTCTGTTTTAAAACAATGAATAAATGCTGAATTTATTGTGATTCACATTTTCCTTTTAAAAGTGAAGAAAAATTAATAATACGTTTTTTTCTCACTTTCCTCTCAGTTATTAACCATTTCAGCACACAGTCCAAGTCTGATGGCAACAGACATCTGAAGTAAAAACACAACAGACCACTTCAGTGTTCAAGAAGTTCAAGCCACAGAGGATGATCACCCCCTTGTTATGTTACAGTGTGACTGACATGTTAACAGCCTGTTAGCAAGTTAGGAGGGACTTTGGTATCAAGGGTACTAAGGATGTGAAGATTAACTGATTTGTACCAATTCACGAACATACACATACACAATGTGACTGCATCAGTAGAGCAGCCTTAAACTGGTGCAGTTTTGGGATTAAATCTAGATGCAGCGGTCTATTACATCTTTAAACAGTTTAATGATTACATAAAAAGTCTGCAAGCAATTCTTCAGGTACCCACTATAAAAAAAATATTAGAAAAGTCAAAAAGTGTAATTATGTTTATCCATGAAAAATGTATCCTCTCTCTCTATTTTTATCAGAAAATTCTTCTTTTGGCTGCACTTCCTGTTGTTTAGAAGTATCGTTTTCTCATTAGCAGAATCTATTGTTCACATAGAGAACTGCAGTGGCCCCAGTATAAACAGGAACAAACTCTGAAAGTCCCACCTTGATTCATTGAGATCAGTTAAAATTACAAGAGAAAATGTTAACTTCCATTCATTCATGTTTTTTACCTGCTTCTCTTTTCTGAGTTGTGGGGAGCTGGTGCCCATCTCCAGCAGTCACTGTGTGAGAGGCGGGGACACCCTAGACATGTTGCAAGTCCATCATAAGGACACTTAGAGACAAACAACCATTCACTTTTATTCACAATTTAGAGTTACCAGTTAACTAAACATGCATGTTTTTGGTCTGTGGGAGGAAACCAAAGTACCTGGAGTAAACCCACAAGTGTGTGGGGAAAAAGGTTAAAAGGTTAAATTATGTTTTGTTATTTATAAAAGGTAGAAAATACATTTTTCTGCTAACTGTTGAATTACTGAAGAACATTAAATCCATCTGCTGCTGGGAGGTTTATCAATTTTGCACCCGGCCTTATTTTTGTGTATTGTTTAATTGAGTCCGTTTTTAAGAAAGTATTTTGTAATTTTAAAACAAGACATGTTTATGAGCAGTAATCTTTTTATTAGGTAGATAATAATTCGTTTCAATAACAATAAATGACATAGAGTAATTCATTTACTTTGTTGTATTGTATTGCATTGAATCTCAATGGCCTTGCGACCAGTGTGTACCCCACCTCTCACACAGTGACTGCTGAAGGCACCAATTCCTCTGTGATAATGAAAGGAAAAGTGGGTAAAGAAAATGAATAGATGGATGAATCTTAGTGAGTTGACTCCTTGTTTTATTTGTTGATTTGGCGTAAGTCTCCCTATGATTACATCCAGCTCCTTCCATCTGTTAAGATGCACCAGCATTTAAACCCCCAGTCGGTGTCAGATCTTCGCTGGAAGGTTATAAGCGTCTGGTCCATACTCCAACCTGGAAGGTGGCGGTAATGCACCTAAAAGTTGTTTGCCAACCGCCATAAAAAAGAAGAAGAAGAAGAAGATCTTCGCTGGAGCATCTTGCCTTCTGGTTAGTCTCAGCCGTCAGGTTCTACGCCTCGCTTCTAGCCAGTATGTTAATCCTGTTTTTGTGTGTGTTTTGCCTCGCTTCAGGTTCTACCCCTGTGCCTCATATTGGGACTTACCTTGTGCAGCCTGAACAAACGTACCTGCTGGAACTCTAGGATCTCTCCTCGCTGGATTTTTCCTGGACCACTCACTCCTCACCACTGGGCCACCTCACTCTCCAAAACCTGTAAGAAAGACAAAAAGTTATGCTCAACATATTTACGGATATTCCTACACCGGATTCATTGGTACTTGAGACTCACCTTACCTCACTCCTGTCGTTTCAGATCTCCCGAACTTGCACTGTAAATATTTAGCACCTGTAAATAAACCACTTACCTTAATGTCCTGTCTTCGTGTTCCGCTCATACGGCTAAAATCCTGCATTATGCCAGTAATGAACACCATTGTTGAATGTTGTTGATTATGTTGAAAATGTAGATTTATAAAGAATCAAGGTTTGAGGTTAATGCAAAGAAATGTTGATCAGTTATGTTCTTATAAGAGTGGTAATTACCAGTGACTTATTTAACAACATGTGGAAAGTGTGACTTCTAAAAATATGCACATGCATACAGAAAGCAACTGAGTCACTTTTATGGCTAAACTGAGTTGTTGTTTCCCTATAAATCTGATTGGAAGTAATGATTGATTCTGTCCATGTGTTGTCAGTTCCACACAAGTGAGGCAGCCACTTTATTTTATTGGGATAGGGGAGGCAGACTGAGAACTGAAAAGTGCAAACACAGCACATAAAACAGAACAATAATGAAGTTAAAGGTTTTAATGAATAATTCTAAAACTTTGATTATTTTGCCAAGTTTTTTTTTCAGATAACTATTAGACCCAAAATTGACAGACTACTAGACAAATTGAAAAAAAAAAAGAATTGACAGGAACTGGTGAAGAGAGTTGGAGAATAATAATAAAACAATTTTGCAGATATTTATGCTGTTTTCTATTTGCAGTTTTCCAAGACATTGATGAGAGGGGACAAAACTGAGTGTAACAAGGTTTAAATGTACATATACTGACTTTTAAATATTAAATAGATTGTTCAGTTTGAGACATCCGTGTAGTCACAATTTTTAATTGTCATAATTGGCAACATAATTTTAACAGAGTGCAGTGTACCGAAACTGAAAAGGACCAGACCCGAAACAGTAGGTAAAAGACAATGTTTTAATTGTGAAAGGTAGGCTGGTTATTGTTTACAGGCAAGTATATGAATGTTTAGACAGAAGACTTTTTTATTAGGTTCTGAAGAGAATGGTTAGGATTCCAGGACATGGGGTTTTGCCAGGAAACAATCCAGTCATTGACAGGTGAGCAGATCCTTTCCAGGTGAGCGGTGGGAGAGGGGACAGGCAGATGTAGATCAAACTGAGTTGACTTCTCCTTTTCTGGATCAGGAGGAATATTTGGTGTGACAAAGAAATGAATGCAGAGGATCAAACACAAGGATTTCCATGAGGACACAGAGGATTTCACAAGGAGACACAGGTAAAAGTTTTAGTATACATTTCACTAGGAAATGCACAGAAGAGAAACATGAGCAAGCCAAAATAAAAAATGATGATTCAGCTCGGTCTTAAGTATATGTCTCAATCAGCTGTCAAGAGCAACAGCTGCGCTGAGTGCCAGCATAACAGGCACTGCTCAGGAACTGCCTTCTGCAACTCACCCTGTAGCACACGTGTCAAACTCCAGTCCTCGGGGGCCACTCCTGCATGTTTTAGATGTGTCCTTGCTTTACAACACCTGCTTTAAATGAATGACTTCTGCTTCTGGAGAACTTGATGATTTGGTGAGGAGGCGATTAAATCATTTGAATCAGGTGTGTTGGAGCAGAAAAACCTAAAATTTCCAGGACAGCAGCCCTTGAGGCCCGGAGTCTGACACCCCTGCAAGGTAAGTTATTTTGGAGAAAAACAGCAGAAAAAAAACAGAATCCTGACAATAATGCAATGAAGCTAATTTGAAACTTGAACTGTAGGCACTTAAAATATATAAAATTTTGTTCTCCTCGACACATTTTTGGAGATATTTCTCCCTAAACCATAAAGCCATAGTAGCTCTCAAAATACGCAATTTTTCAGTGTTTTTGATTTTAATATTTATATTTCTTATACAATTTTTATGTCATTAAATATTTATTTGGGGGTTTATGTTAGTTAAAATCATCAGGGTTTTTTTAAATAAAAATTGCATTAATAAAGCCGCAAATATTCCTCATCTTTGTTTACAACTAAATTTGGCGATCAGTTACAAAAATTCTCCCATTTGGAGTATCTTGACACAGCTCATTTGCATATGATTTTATATCCAGCTTTTGCTTTAAAGCTCTCCACTACTCAATTTCCTTCCTCCAAATAACTCTATTTCTGTCAACTTCCATCCTTACAACTTTTCGTTGCTGTGTCTTTTGACCTGATGTCTCTGACTTCATTATTCTCCTTTTGATTCTGTTTCTATTCGGGGATTATTTTACAACACAATATCCATTGCACGCTGAGACTGTCCAAAGTGTACTCATCAGGGTTTGAATATAAACAAATGACTCAGACTTGTTAGCAACAAAACATGACTCTGCTTATGATTTTGCTCTTTTGTTACAAATTATGCAGTAGATCTTTGGTAGTGAATGATGTGAAGTGGTTAATTTTATCTTAGATTATATACCTATAAAAAAAATTCTAACCAACAACTACAGCTATTATGGTTTTTAATTTAAAAAATGTAATACACTCTGATGCAATGACCTTGTGATGTGAAGTAAATATTGCTTGTTGGACAACATTAGTTGCAACAGGTCTTCATGTTGCTGCACTGACCACTTGAAGCCTGTCATCCTGTGTTTGATTAATTGCTTCTTTTTGAATCTGTAAGATTTCTGTCCTAAATGCCAAACTGCCAAACTGAATTAAAGTTATAACATTAATTGGTCCAATATAGCCAAACTGCTGTGCTTTCCTCTTTTCTCTCTTTTCTAAAGCAGCCATGCTTTTTTCATAGCAGGAAATCAACAGCAGAGATCATAGGTCTGATGATCAATACAAATGACTCAGTGATTGCTTGGTTTCAGGCTGAGAATTCTGGCTCAGAGTTTATTTGGAAGAAAGAACAAAAACTGGAATCTCAGATCCACCATTTGTCTTCAACCACACACAAAACACATGTTTGGTGAAGAAGGGCACTGCTGTGTGCAACTCAGTAAAGATTTCATCTACTAAGGTAAAAAGTCTAACTTCTAATGGAAAAAATACAAATGTGTACGATTTATCTGATAATAAACAATCCATCCATCTGTTTATTTTCTTTACCTGCTTTGACTTTCTGGGTCACAGGAGAGCTGATGTCTATCTCCCTCAGTCATTGTGCAAAAGGTCAGGTACATCCTGGACAGGTCGCAAGTCCATCACAGGACTACAAAGAGACAAACAATCATCCATGCTCTCACTCACACTCAATTTAGTGTCACCAATTAAACCAGAGTACATGTGGAGAACAGGTAAACTCTACACAGAAAGGCCAGGAGGCGAACATGCGACCTTCTTGCTGGGAAGGTGCTAACCACTGTTCTGCCCCATCATGATGTATTTTTTAAATATTATTTTAAGATGTGTCAAGTATAGCTAAAATTCTTTCATAATTAATACCAACATTGTTATTGTCAGAAACATGTGAGGACAAAATAGCTTAAAAATACTACAACAAACTCATAGATTTATTCATTTATTGGACAAATGAAATTCATTGAATCAGTGATGGGTGAGTTACATAAGATCCCCTTTTTTAACACACAAAAGTCAAAGAAACATGCCAAGTGCACTTATATTATGTACTGCTAAATAATTGACATGGGAAAAATGAAAATCTCAGAACTCTACAGACAAAAAAAAAAAATACAAATGATATTTTTATTTTTTTTAATTACCCATACTGCTGTGTTAAAGGTGAAGGTAACATAAATATGTATGCAAGTTCTTCAAGGTCCCTGATAATACAAATTCAACGCACTTGATCATTACATGATTAATTTAGTCTTCTAATTGTTTAGCAAGTCCCCAGAAGGAAATTCAGATGAGTTTGGAGAGAAAATTAACTATAGAGAAATTTAAGAAATTGCTGAATATATCTGCCTGTGTACCACATTTCCTTTTGCTATATTATTTATTATCTCACTAACAACATTTTAAATAGTTTAATATTGACTTGCCTCAATGGTCCATCCATTCATCCATCTATTCATCCATGCATTGCTTATCTGAGGCCAGTTTACAGAGGCAGCAGGTCAAAGAGCCCAAATGACCTCCACTGATTCCTTTTAATGTGGAGGAGCAGCAGCTCCTCAATTCTGAGCTCCTCCGACAGAGCTCCTGACTTTATCTCTAAGGCTGAATTCAACCAACTTTTGGAGGAAGCTCATTTTAGTTGCTTACATTCAGGATTTTGTTCTTTAGGTGATGATCCACATCTCATGACCATAGCTGAAGGATGAAACATAGACAAACCAGAAAATTGAGAGCTGTGCCGTTTGGCTCCGTTCTTGGATCCATTTTTTTTGCTCTATCCCACCCTCACTTGTGAGGAAGTGAACATAACTCATGACCATCCTAAAAAGAGAAATTTCCACCTTTTTGACTAAAAATATATAATGTCTAGGTTATTGACTAATATTACCACAGAAGTACGTTTATTTTATTTTACTGTGTATAAAGCATTGTGATAGTACAGAAGAGTACCCTTGAAGAAAATGCCCGTCCCAAAATAATTGAAATGTTATTTCTCACAGAACTTGGAGGACAGGTGGATAGAGGAAAATAGCATAGAAAATAACTATTTGGTGAATACTAAGAGCGTAGCAGTCCTATAGTTGCCTTTTTCACTGAAGGAAGAGGTTTCCAAGCTTGCTATGATCCAGACACATTTTAATAGCTTGAGGAGAGCCTAGCCTTCATCCTGTGGGAAAGGGGCCTAAATTTAATCACATGTGCTAAAATAGTATGTGATGATCATATAAATTATTTGATGGATTTATATTGTTAAATTTTACCTTCACTATACCTGTTTTGCACTGCTAGCACTTGCTTCCTATCTCCTAAGAACTATTTTGAGAATCCACAACCAACAAATGGCACTTTTTTTATTTTAAAATTTTCTAATACCTAAAAATGTCTGTATCATTCACACCATTTTCTGACAGCTGCTGTAGAAGAAGCTGTTCATGTGGAATTTGACATATTTCAGTTTTAATTTAGCTAAACCAATTTTATTAAAATTTGATTCACTAATTGACTCACTACACTGGTGATAGTAGTTTTAGCACTGAAATAAGTTTATTAGTGGTGCTTTATCTAACCCAACAAAAAATATGTTATCAGCTGTCAAAAGGCTTTTTACTATTATGTCCAGTCTTTTGCTCTTAAATTACCACTGTCATTCTACTAAACCTGCTGGTTAAAGCTAAGGCTAATGCTTTATTTAGAACAATTGTGTAAAATATGAAAGTTCCTGAAAAATTTTAAAGCTGTTCACTAAAACCTATTTATGTGTGGGATTGTATCTGTTTTGTGTTGTGATGACTGCTCATCCACTACGTTGACTGTAGGATGCTGTAAAGTGAAACTATAATATAGACACTCCTTACCAGTTAGAATCATGTATTAATGTTCTGTAATTCTATTGATTGTATTAACCTGAGGATGAGTGCAACCATGCACTGGTGAGGTCATGTGAGTTTGTAGTGTACGTGACTGCCGGTACCAGCTATGAAGATAACAAGGTCTGGAGGAGTCAGCTAATTAGGAACCGAAACCCACTCGAAGAAAACCACCTGCAGAAGATGGAGAAAAACAAGTCCATATACAGGGTTCCAGAAAGATGACTGAATGAGGATGGGCCAGTTCTTTGTTCAGGTTAAAATGCTATGTTTTTGTCACAGCTCCATCTGTTCCTGCCACGCCTCTTGCCACAGTCAAGTAACTTTCCTCAGTCCCACAGTTCAAGCCACGCCCATGTTGCCATGCCCATGTAATCAGCTTCGTCTGTCTCACCTGTTCAGGCCACCATAAATACCCACAGCTCCCAAGATCTCAGTGCCAGATTATTGAAAGCCACCAAGCAAGTAGATGTCCAGCGTACTCCTCTCGTCCATGCCTGATCTTGACCTTTGCCTGTCCCTCGACCATCGTCTCTTGCCTGCTCCCTGCCTGATTCTGTTCTGGACTCTGATCTCCCGTTACCGACCTTGCTTCGTACACCTGGACCTCGCCTTTTGGATTCTCCCCGTCTGGATTTGGCTTTGGAACTCTGACCTACCGGTAACGACCTCACGCCTGGACTTGGACTTTCCCTCTTGCCTCAGCCCCTTTCAGACCTGCCGGTCTGCAACGCAAAACCCAGCTAGAGTGGACTTACCAGTTCCGGTTCTGCCACTAGCCGATCATGTGAGTGAGTCGATCAAAGACTTTGAGCTTACTTCCAATCTCCTGGCAATAAAATCCTTAAAACTTTGTTGTGTCGCTGTGAGTTTGAGTTCTGCCAAGCCTCGCCTTGTCAGTAAATCAAAATTCATAATCTTTTTCAAAATGTTAAGTTGTTGGTCATTTCAACATTGAGAAATATGTTTTTGAGAACAAGGGGTTGGGCGAAGCTGCAGTGACTTCAGAGGGGTAAAGTGGATGAGCTGCACTATGAAG